>NC_139627.1:26014586-26024586 GCF_964638095.1 Poromitra crassiceps | reverse complement strand
CACTGTAAGACTTTCATAACTATACTCATTTAAAAAGGTGTGCATTTTATTTAGAGCCACTTAAGCTAACTACGTGCTGATTTGATTGCTTATCACAATGGCAGATTGCAAAATTGCTGGTTGTTGCCTCGACCATTGAGCGAGTTAAATGATCATGCACAGTTTAAAAGACATTCAATTATCCGACGGCCGCCTCCAGAGATGGGTGTTGAGAGGAAGGCTCTGCAGTCTGAGTGGGTGCTAAATTGCATTACTATGGACATTATGCTACCTCTTAACATTGTTACCTTCGTCAATAAGTTGCATTGTAAAACACTGCAATCCTATACTGTGGCACTGCACACCAACAATTTGCATTGTAATACATTTTAGGGGCTGCATACCCAAAGGGCAAAAAAATTTTTTTTATTGTATTATTACATATTTCAGCATTTTTCTTTAAAAGAAAGATCAAATGGATTACACCAAGGTGGATGACAACAAATACAAAATGAGGGAAAACATAATAACGTTGTTGTTTACCTATGTTGAAAATCTATTGGTTCAAAGTCTGTTCATTTTACCTTGTGTGGTTGCGCAATCCACAGTGCTATGGTTGCCTTGTATGAAAGCCCAAAAGTGCAATGAGTATGGCTAGCTGCTCAGTGTCTTGAGATGGGGAGAGGCAGGCAGGAGGGATTTTTTTTCTTTCTTCTACAAGGATTTTTTGTGTGTGCAGTTATGGTCCATCATTATTAAATGTCTCTTGTTGGATGGGGGAGGCGCTTTATCAAAAACAGCCATTCATCAGGCGCTGTGCGAGACAGCTCACATCTGACCTCTGCGGCAATAATGCCGCATCAAGTAGGCCAACTACCTAGTTTAGCGGCAGAGCAGGGAGCAGGGGCCGGCTCCAAGATTAAGTGCGCTGTTTCAGGTTTTCATTCCCAGGGGCTGCGCCGGCTGATGTTGTATTGATTGCAAAAGTTTACCAGTAAGTATCACAAACAACAATAGCCAGGTCAACGATCGGTGATGCCTGAACCGCTATTCCCCGGCGGGGGGCTACACGTTCAGGGCTAAAGCACTGCCATCATCATGGCTGTGTGCAGGGCGCAGAGAGGAGAGGAGAGGGCTCTCCTGAGCAGGGGGGGAAGAGAAGTGCACTGGCTGTTCCCACTGACATTTAGGAAAGCGATATGTCAGTGTGAAATGAGCAAGCGTGAGGTAATTATAAGCCTTTGCATTATAAAAGGCTGCATCGACAAACTGTCGGTTTGGCCACAAAGCAGCCAGCCCTGTTAGGTGCTCCTTATCCCATTTAATGCCTTGGTAATTTTTCTTTTACGTCCAAAGTAAAGACCACTGTCTTCATGCACACGTCTGTGAGTGATCCAAATTTGACATGAGGCAAACGACCAACAACATCTATTTCCAAACTACTCCCTCCCCATGTTTATAGTAGTAAGCCCACAAAAATAACTTGTGCCAAAGGAAAGGCGCCCAGTTGTGGCACAGCGACATGAGTGAAAGGGCTGAGCAGTAAAGAACAGGATTCACCCTGAGGCTACAGTATCTCCGGCAGGCTGAATGATGGTGCATCCTTGGCCCTGCATGGAGGACAGCACACAGCCCTCCATCACAGTGCCACCGGACCATTACCGGGGGACCGCAGCGCCCAGCCGCACCGAGCCAAGAGCCTCCTGCACTGGCCCCATGGAGCTAATCATGTGATTTGATGCAATGACAGAGTAATGACACAGATTGGTGGTGTGTTCAGCCTCCTCGCTGCTGGAGGCTGCAGTGGAGGCAGAAAAACAGCCACAAACGCCACGCTGAGTAGAGCGACTTACCGGAGATCTCCAAGTACTCTCACACGTGAAATCAAGATTAATGGTGGTGCCGAGGGATTCTTTTATGTCCTTGAGTAACTATATTTCTCTTAATGAGGAACATTAGCCGTAATAAAACTACTCAGAAGTACAAGCCGTTAATTAATGCCTCCACATTAGCAGTGGATGAGAGTAACTGAGTTGTAGGACCCATTGGACCAAATATTAAAGGTGCAATCTGTAGGCCCATCATTTCCACTGCTCAGTGCTAATTCATCATTTCAGCCACACCACAATATGGCCCCATACTAGATTTCTACACTAGCATGGTGAAACTTTGATTACTGTACTGCACATCATTCCCTATTAGACTCAAACTGTCTCCAGCAGTTTTAAATTATTCTAATTGTTTACCGCTTATTATTATGTAGGGCACCGATGAACAGAAACACTGCATGTTAAAGATACTGAGAACTTGATCAATATTGTTTGCTCCTGCTTGGTTCCTTGTCTTTGAAACCTGCTATATCCAACTATCCCAACACCACATAAATACATCTCTGTAACCTCTCTGCTATATCCAACTATCCCAACACCACATAAATACATCTCTGTAACCTCTCTGCTATATATCCAACTATCCCAACACCACATAAATACATCTCTGTAACCTCTCTGCTATATCCAACTATCCCAACACCACATAAATACATCTCTGTAACCTCTCTGCTATATCCAACTATCTCAACACCACAGAAATACATCTCTGTAACCTCCCTGCTATATCCAACTATCCCAACACCACAGAAATACATCTCTGTAACCTCTCTGCTATATCCAACTATCTCAACACCACATAAATACATCTCTGTAACCTCCCTGCTATATCCAACTATCCCAACACCACAGAAATACATCTCTGTAACCTCTCTGCTATATCCAACTATCTCAACACCACATAAATACATCTCTGTAACCTCTCTGCTATATCCAACTATCCCAACACCACATAAATACATCTCTGTAACCTCTCTGCTATATCCAACTATCTCAACACCACAGAAATACATCTCTGTAACCTCCCTGCTATATCCAACTATCTCAACACCACATAAATACATCTCTGTAACCTCTCTGCTATATCCAACTATCTCAACACCACATAAATACATCTCTGTAACCTCTCTGCTATATCCAACTATCCCAACACCACATAAATACATCTCTGTAACCTCTCTGCTATATCCAACTATCTCAACACCACAGAAATACATCTCTGTAACCTCCCTGCTATATCCAACTATCCCAACACCACAGAAATACATCTCTGTAACCTCTCTGCTATATCCAACTATCTCAACACCACAGAAATACATATCTGTAACCTCTCTGCTATATCCAACTATCTCAACACCACAGAAATACATCTCTGTAACCTCCCTGCTATATCCAACTATCCCAACACCACAGAAATACATCTCTGTAACCTCTCTGCTATATATCCAACTATCCCAACACCACATAAATACATCTCTGTAACCTCTCTGCTATATCCAACTATCTCAACACCACAGAAATACATCTCTGTAACCTCCCTGCTATATCCAACTATCTCAACACCACATAAATACATCTCTGTAACCTCTCTGCTATATATCCAACTATCCCAACACCACAGAAATACATCTCTGTAACCTCTCTGCTATATCCAACTATCCCAACACCACATAAATACATCTCTGTAACCTCTCTGCTATATCCAACTATCTCAACACCACAGAAATACATCTCTGTAACCTCTCTGCTATATCCAACTATCCCAACACCACATAAATAGATCTCTGTAACCTATCTGCTATATCCAACTATCCCAACACCACAGAAATACATCTCTGTAACCTCCCTGCTATATCCAACTATCCCAACACCACATAAATACATCTCTGTAACCTCTCTGCTATATCCAACTATCCCAACACCACAGAAATACATCTCTGTAACCTCTCTGCTATATCCAACTATCCCAACACCACAGAAATACATCTCTGTAACCTCTCTGCTATATCCAACTATCCCAACACCACATAAATACATCTCTGTAACCTCTCTGCTATATCCAACTATCCCAACACCACAGAAATACATCTCTGTAACCTCTCTGCTATATCCAACTATCCCAACACCACAGAAATACATCTCTGTAACCTCTCTGCTATATATCCAACTATCCCAACACCACAGAAATACATCTCTGTAACCTCTCTGCTATATCCAACTATCCCAACACCACATAAATACATCTCTGTAACCTCTCTGCTATATATCCAACTATCCCAACACCACAGAAATACATCTCTGTAACCTCTCTGCTATATCCAACTATCCCAACACCACATAAATACATCTCTGTAACCTCTCTGCTATATATCCAACTATCCCAACACCACAGAAATACATCTCTGTAACCTCTCTGCTATATCCAACTATCTCAACACCACATAAATACATCTCTGTAACCTCTCTGCTATATATCCAACTATCCCAACACCACAGAAATACATCTCTGTAACCTCTCTGCTATATCCAACTATCCCAACACCACATAAATACATCTCTGTAACCTCTCTGCTATATCCAACTATCCCAACACCACAGAAATACATCTCTGTAACCTCTCTGCTATATATCCAACTATCCCAACACCACATAAATACATCTCTGTAACCTCTCTGCTATATCCAACTATCCCAACACCACAGAAATACATCTCTGTAACCTCTCTGCTATATCCAACTATCCCAACACCACATAAATACATATCTGTAACCTCTCTGCTATATATCCAACTATCCCAACACCACATACCGGTAAATACATCTCTGTAACCTCTCTGCTATATATCCAACTATCCCAACACCACATAAATACATCTCTGTAACCTCCCTGCTATATATCCAACTATCCCAACACCACATAAATACATCTCTGTAACCTATCTGCTACATCCAACTATCCCAACACCACAGAAATACATCTCTGTAACCTCTCTGCTATATCCAACTATCCCAACACCACATAAATACATCTCTGTAACCTCTCTGCTATATATCCAACTATCCCAACACCACATAAATACATCTCTGTAACCTATCTGCTATATCCAACTATCCCAACACCACAGAAATACATCTCTGTAACCTCTCTGCTATATCCAACTATCCCAACACCACAGAAATACATCTCTGTAACCTCGGTGTCAGAGCACCTTTATCTGGGCTATAATCCTGGCTGTAATGTGTGCTCATTAGGCGAGCACTGTTGGCCACACCAGGAGCAACACAGCCAAGGCCTCAGGCACCACTGGAATTAATTACAGACAAAAGCGATGGTGTTTGCAATTGTCATGCCAAATTTATCACTAGCCACTTAATGTGCGTCATCTGAACTGATCCACACTAGCTGAATTGCCCCAGGGCATCTATTCTTCCTCTTCTACGGGTAGTGTGTGTGTGTGTGTGTGTGTGTGTGTGTGTGTGTGTGTGTGTGTGTGTGTGTGTGTGTGTGTGTGTGTGTACACACAGGGCAGTCAGCATCTGCTGGGGACCTGCCTAAATCCTGGGCTGGAGGCAGTGTGTGCTAACAATGCCCCCAGCAACTACAGCGTGTAGACCATAACAAATGCACCCCCCCCACACACACACACACACACACAACTCCCACCCACCCAACTGTCTCCAGAGAGAGGTTCAAAGCCAATCCTGACATCTTTAATTCTGTCATGTTAGTGATGATAATCCTTGATGTGTTTGGATGTGGTGTCAGTAGTCATTTACTCCACGCCGGAGTACATCTCTACACAGGCTTCCAACACGTATCAAATCCTCAGATCAATGATGAAATCTCACTATACTTAGTCAATAAATACACATGTATAAAACATCCAAGGTACTTTTCAAATTATGTTGCCAATGAAGCATGATATAAAAGTGAGTTACAATATATATGTAATATACAGAACGGCTTATTACCGTTAGAGTTGTGAACATATTGTGTCAATCTCAGCAAAGCTGAAATACACTTCACATCATTTACTAGTTTTCCTTAATCCTGTCATTTATATGGCCGTTTATATCAAAAGCACAAAGGCTCTCCCACATGCACACTTAGACATAAGCCAGCATTATCTTTCTGCTTGTGCAGCTGAAAACCTAATGCCTTAGTTCAATAAGGATGCGGAGGGGACAGCTCATTGGTAGCCCAGTGGTACAAGAGAATAATAGCTCCTGAGGAGGCCTGCCTTTCTAAAACAAATATGCAGGCGCTCGCTTTCAAGTTAGGAAAAATGCAGCAAAAATATTGTATCCACAAGTGCATAATGTCTCATCAACACCGATTGGTTATCAATTAAAGCCAAAAGCTTCTCATTATATTAATGAATGGCCTCACCTAGCCTGCCTATTGATGTTTGAAGGTAAGCATAAACCCACCATCACTATCACAGCTTGCCGTATCAGCAGCTGAGGGCACATTTGCAGTGGAAAACAAAAAAGAGAAGAGCGTTGAGAAACTGAAGGACACAACAGGCTACTCTCAGAGGGACTGCATTTCTTCCAGCAATTGTCATGCAAGCCTTGTTGTAAGTAATAATGTGGCCTTTAATGACGGAATGATGGACCTGCCAAACACTGCCTCCGCCATATACTGTCTGCATGTCCCCGCCGTCCGCTGCTCACATACCCATCTGGGACGTATTAGCATATCCTCGTCAATTCGCGGCCCACTTTAACATAATCCATATTTGTTGGGTAAAGTCCAACAGCGAGCCTGGCGTACAGCGGTCATGTGATGCTATGACACACTTGGAGAGTCCGGCCCACATACGACGGCATGCTTGGGCAGCTAAGCAATTCGGAAATGCAAAGTAGTGGGGCATTCTGTTCCCTAGCATGTACCTGGAGGGACAAATCCCTTTTGGCCAGACATCTCCAGACTGTTACCTTGGTATTCCTCCACGACAGTACTTGTGATTTTTATTCTAAGTGTTCAGGAAAGAGGAGGAAAAGAACAAAAAGGAGTCTGCTGTCATGGCAGGCAGTGAGTGTGTAGAATACATTGAGTTGCTGAGGCATGTCAAAGTATGTATGCTTCACCTATCAGGGAATAATGCCATATTTTGATACACATTTGCTTCGTAAATATTCTTATTTTTATGCTTAAAAAGGCACTGGATGGCCTGAAGGAATATACAACCATAAAAGCAAATACTGATTTGAGATTAGAACTAATTGCAAATTGAAAAGGGGATCCAGCCCCCCCTTTACTGACACCGTTACCCTTAAAGTAGCTGCTCTTTAAATGTAATATGGGTCATTGTTATACAATGTAAACCCATCATTTACAGTACATTTCCAAGAAAAACAAAACAAACCATGGCTGAAATGAATGGGAGCCGAAGGAACGTATGAAATAAATACATGATGGTAAATGTTGCTATACTCTACTCCTGCATGCAGATGCATCATAGCTGACTTAGTGACTCATCTCATAAGAGTAGCACATTCATTATTTCAGGGACAGAAAATGAATCTTGAATGTCCTGACACCTTATTGACACCTTAATGCGACTGCAGATGTTATTGAATACACCCTGAAAACAATTTAAGAGAATATAAACCTCAATTTCAATCAGCCAGCTAATCCAATCAGAAGGTGTGGAAATGCATATCAATTAATGCTGAACTCTCAGAGTAATAGTCATTCTCCGCTGTGGTGATAAGGCATCGATGCTTGTGTAGTGTCTGATATCCGGTGTTTCATTGATTCTTTGAAGTTCTCCACAGCAAAGAGATTCAGCAGAATTCTGTTACAGACTTGAAAGCAATACCTGTCATGGACCATCATCACATAAGCCTTCTGAGATATCATCTCAGAGAACTTTTAACCCAGGAATTTCAAACCCTTCTGTCAAAGAGAAAGCAGAGATCTTGGGATCATGACACCCAGTCAGCAGCAGTCACACAGCTCGGGGCCGGGTGCTACTCAAGCGCTGGACTCCACTGTCTGGCAGCCAGCAGGGCCAGAGGCTGAGGGCTTCACATGCCTTAGTGAAACACTTGAATCCGCTTACTCTACTGTAGCATGCATGAAACTATGGAAGAATACATCAAGGCTCGCTGCATGGCATTTCGCATCAAATAAAAAATACCACCACTGTTGGGAGCAAAGCACAAACATCAAGAAGGCTATAAATATTTCAGCCGTATCAATTGTCAGACCCAGCGAGCGTTGGGGCCGGAGAAATCTAGTTATGGATGAATTATAAGGGAGGTTGAGTTATGATAATGAGATTCATTCACAGCATGATCTACTGTACTGTATACATATACACTACACCTCTTTCATTTCTCAAAGTTGAGCAAGTTTATGTGTTTAGGTCTTTGCCACCTAGGATTCACACACAGTGCAATTACACTGTATAGCAGGACATCTATTAAGCATGGCTTCAATGTCTCACAGCAAATGCATTCCTCCCAGATCGCAGGATGAAAACAGAGCAATTTGAGTTGTGCTTGAGAGAGGTCAGAGAGGAACCCTGCAGTTCACGCATCCCCCCCCCTGACCAAACCCCCATCCCCCCCTGACCAAACCCCCCTACGAGGCTGTGAGCGGGACGCTTCTCAGAGCGATGTCATGCTGCATGTCATCAGCCTGGTTAAATTGCACTGCCAGTGCGTAAGCAGCAGGGGTCACATGAGGCCCAGTGTGCACTGCAACACGTAACGCATGGGAGGCCACAGGCTGAAGGCCGGCCAGTAATGACTCCAAAACATCCCCATAAAGATTGAGGGGCGGCTGTTTTCATCTAAAACAAGTCGTCTCTCTCTCTCTCTCTCTCTCTCTCTCTCTCTCTCTCTCTCTCTCACACACACACACACACATACACACGCACACACTCGTGCACGCACGGACACGCGCACACACACAATGGGTAAAAGGGCAAGCAAAGCCCTGCAGCGTAACCTTACAAAGGGGTTGTAAGGTTTTGGTTGTTTGCACTACAGGAATCAATATATCAATATGGTGTCAATAGAATCCATCCATAATGGGCCAATTGTTTGGGGGGGTGGTCTTCACGTGTACATGATTCTCATTTGAGGTATGATTAAACAAGCTAGCGTTTCAAGTGAAAGAATAAAATATCTGTTTTGGGTAAAGGGAGTCCAAGCACTTGCCCTGGTAAACACCAACGCCCACATGCGACTCCGACTGGAGGCGTCAGTTGGGCAGACGTACAGCAGAGGGAGTTAACACAGCTAATTAGGAGCGGCTGACATGTTAAAGTGAGCTGCGGCTCGACACTCAGCTCCATCACATATGTTTCCTTTGTGGCGGGTGAAATGCCTCCTTTGTTTGTGAATTGATGGCGTTTCGCTCCGCCGTCCCTTTGGGTAGAGGCAGTGACCTGCGGAGGCCCTGACTCTGTCTCCCCAAAGCCTGCCGCTCCAGCTGTCCTGCTCCCTCCCACACGGAAACCTTCCCTGCTCAGCGAGATGGGCAACACCTGTAAAGGAGCGGGCACCCCCTCCGCCCAGGCACCTACAGGCAGCCTGCCCACCTGCTACCCAGCTCTCTGGGCCCTGCAGCTTAAACGCTCATTTTGTGCCTCTCAGCACGAGACTTATTGATATAAATAGCTGTGCACAAAGTGCACACTGTGTTTTCTCTTGGTCTGATGCAGTAGGTGTGTATGTGATTATATTCAATGGCAGCCTCTTTCAGGTAGGGATGAAATATGAGCAGTTTGGACACAAGGCAAATGACAATCTCTGCTAGAGATTCACAGAAAATGATTAGAGCAGGATTGACATTTATCGAAATGGACACCATGATTGTGGCACCCATCCTATACAAAGATCCAATATCTAATATGTAGGCACAATACACTCTATATTAAACATTAGATATAATGCCATAGATTTAATGGTGACCTTACCATTTGTCTTGATATAGTCTGTCCTTCCTCAGTAGCAAAAGGTAAGGTTTGTCCTTGAATAAGACAATCTATGGTTATAATGAAAAAGGCAAAATGTATAGAAGCCATGTTGTGTAAGCATTACAATTATTTTGTGTGTAAATTGAAAAGGATCTAGTTTTAATACAAGGATGTTTATGATGAGGTTTAACCTTAT
>NC_139627.1:25862086-26009586 GCF_964638095.1 Poromitra crassiceps | reverse complement strand
CTGAAAAGCGCAATAACAACACAAGAAAGACTACTATTCAAAATCAAATAAAACATTTATTTCACAGCAGCAGATTAAGGTATTAATAGAGCTGAGCTTTGCATAACGTGAAATGCGGGACCTGTCACGATTTCAGACGGACAAGCCCGTCTGAAGCCCGTCTGGAGCACTCTGAACATATATGTCTATATGAAAAGTCATAGAATAAACAATTGCTGCAAAAATCGACAAAAAAATAAACAAAATAATAGCCAGTCAGTGCCAGGTTCATTAAATTAAAGAAATAAAGTGATCAGATGCGTTGTCTCCATCTTTCTGCTCAGGGCATGCTGTGGGCTTGGGTGCAGCGGATTTCTCTCTCTCTCTGTGTGTGTGTGTGTGTGTGTGTGTGTGTGTGTGTGTGTGTGTGTGTGTGTGTGTCTGTTTTAATCACGTCATGATCACTACAACATGCAGTGAGGTTCAAATTTAATAAATAGCTACATCTCTGACACCTTGTGACAACCAAAGCACAGCAAATAGTGCTTCCCTGCCAATTCTGAAACAACAGAGCTATGTTTACAGGGGGTAGCCTACATCAACTTAAACTGATCAAATTTGACTGACTGCAGAAACAGCAGCCGAAACATGTCAGGTACAAACATTGCCTAACTGGCCTTTATAGATTAACTATTCTTTAAAAAAAAAAAAAAAAAAAAAAAATTAAAGGTCCCATTCCGTGCAAAAGCTGTTTTTACTTGTAAATGCATATATACTGCTGTCAGCCCTCCCTGTAATGAGTGGTCACAAGCTCAGAACTGCCACAGTTGGATTTGTCCCTATCCAGCTTCCCCCTGCAGTCTCCTCCAAGCCACACCCCCAAACGCTTCGTTTGCCCAGAGGGGGATTGGGACGTCACAAGCTTCCTCACGCATACTGCGCGGGTCTCTCTCACACAAGCTACCTGCACCATTTTGTCTATAGCCACAAAATTAACACTTCTAGCTGGAGCGACGCCAACTGTACGTGATCCAGCAACTGTGGAGGTGCATTCGGTAAGTCTAGGCAAAGTAGGCATTTTGAGATGTCCTCTTTAGCGTAGCAACGTTAAGTTAGCGATAGCGTTAGTTGTGGACACAACCTAGCGTGCTGGTCCACAGACGCTAATCTGATTGGCCGCTGGGAGCCTGGGGCGGGCTCTCCCTCAGCGGCCAATGGGAACTGTTAGTTCTGAATATATTATAGAAACAGACCATTCTTGGGACTCAACGAGATGAGGAAGTGACAACTCCGTCACAACAAACGGGGTTGCTATATTTTCGACAAATTAATCCAGAATCATGTTTTATGGACCAGAGACACACGTTTTTAAGAGGTTACAGCTGCACAAATTGGGACCTTTAAGTGAGGGGGCAGAAAATTGAACTGAGCTTAGGCCCCCTCGTGGCGCCGGGCCCGAGCTCAGCACTGTGTCAGGTTTTTCCTATGTCATAAATATGTAATAAATATTGTGTTTTGATTAAATGTTGAAAGTTTAGAGTGTATAATGGCTTCCCCTTATACACCACCTCATCCACCAGCAATCCCCATGCTCATAAGTTGTTGCAGCAATTTTTGGCTTGATACCATTTGTTAAACAGATTTGGTACAAGATCGGACCATTTTTGACCACTCAATAATTGATCAAAAGAAATGGTCAAATCCCTCCAAAACACCACATTAAGACAGACCTTGAAAATCCATGCTGTGATCAAAAACTTTTTGACATTTGGAGATTTCTGTAAGAATTGCATTTTTCAGCGATTTGGTGGCGAGCACTGTAGATTGCTCAGAAACCCCCTTCTTGTCAATATACCTAGAAAGTCCATGCATCCCCTGAATGCCCTATGTCTGTTTGTGGTTGTAAAGTTAAAAAACACGATTTCAGACGGCAGCCCGTCTTTATTGTCACACGAACACACTACAACACATGCATGCGGCCACTACACACACTCATGCTGACGGTGGCCGGTGAAATACTGTATGTCCTCTGCATTTGACCCATCCAGGCTTGTCCTTTCCTCCAGGGGGCAGGCCGGGAGCAGTGGTCGCTATTTCTTTCCAGCGCCCGGGGACCTTCATTGGACCATCATTGGACCAACTTCAGATGTTGTCGTCACTGGTCGGATGACGATCTTCTGCATGTTTTTAGTGGGGGGTTATGTACGGAGGAACCCCCTGGGGGGTACGGGGAGAACATGCAAACTCCACACAGAAAGGCCCTTTCGACGAGATAACCCACCTGGGCAGTAGGCACTGAAGATATAAGGGGGGTCACAACTCCAGCGCCCACAGCGTCCCAGGTGAGAATCGAACACAGGACCTTCGAGCTGTGAGGCGACAGCGCTTACCACTGCACCACCGTACCCCATGTTCCATGAGTTCCATTTGGTTGTGATTATCCTAGAGTTCACAACAGGTCATTTTATACAGTGAGGTCAAGTTTAGAAAAATGGTCTCAGTACAATAAAATGGCTACTATGGGGGCTAATATCATCACACATGAATACAATTAGGCTCATTAAATCTCTCAGCTTTCTTGTCATACCCAATTTATGCAATTCCAAGACTGTTTAGCGACCCCGGTATTCAGAAATATTCTAATAGGCGAAAAAAACACAAAGTACTGGATGCAAAACACAGCATGGTTTTTGACAAAAATTGCATGGGATTAGCATAAAGTAGGCCTGTCTGTAAAGGGGATATATGGGTACCCATATAACCCCTTCTCATCGAGTTATCTTGAGGTGAGAAGTCAAGGGACCCCTTTGAAAATGGCCATGCCACTTTTTCCCCTCGCCAAAATTTAGCCTAATTTTGGAGCGTCATTTTAGCCCCCTTTCCAACATGCTTGGTATCAATGGATTCCTTAGGTCTTCTAATTTTATATGTTATCAGCCTCTTCACTCTAGCTTTAAAATTGAGCCCGCTACAGCCAGTAATGTCGGCCGTCGGCGACCAGCCGCAACTTTTCTGGGGTGGCAAAGCAATTTTTTTGGAGGGGGGGGGAGGGCAGGGGGGAAGGCAGCTGCCACCCCAGTAGATCCACCCCTCCTCCAGGCACAGACCCTCCTCTCCTCGCCAGGCACAGACCCCGTCCTGCTGCGGCGAAGCACTGAACCCTGTCGCGCAGGAACAGCAGAGGTGAGAAGGCCGTGCCTCCTTTCCTCACTAATCTGCCTCTACAATGTTTAATCAGCACATCAAAACATTGAGCGAGAGGAATTTCCCTGCTTGCTGAGCATATTAGGCATGCAGTCACAGCGTTAACTAGCATTGATGAACTGTTTGCTTATGCAGTAATAATTAACTTCCATTACATTACTTTGTGTGATTACTTTCTTAATTGCCTGAATTATGCATCAATTTAATATCTAATAACCAGTCTCAGACATTAGACACTGTTCAGACACAAATTGCATGTAGTTTCCGAGCTTTAATTAAACACACTAGAATAAATGAAACGTTGTAGGATGGATGTCTTGCAGTGATTTCCGGGGTGCTTAAATATGCTATTTATTATAAAAGCATAGAAAATTCACTTTCTCCTCAGGAAAGCAAACCACAAGATGCCAATTACAGTTTGCAAGTTGCTTTGCCATGGCTTTTTTCAGAATCTAGACTAATAAATTTGTTGAGTGGGACTCGTTATATTATGCATATACATTATATATGCCATTTTTTAAGTTTCAAATTTCGTGTGCAGAGCAAAACATGTCCCCAAAGATGATTTTAATTATATAGCAGAATGGGTTCTTGTTTTGCACTGTTGTCCTCTACTAAGGAACTGGTGAGCTGGGACAAAAAATAAGAGCCTACACAGTACAGCACAGCACAGTATGCAGATTGTCACATTATTTTTCATATGACTTATCCAATATGGCACATAACTGTTGTCTGCATGAAATGTGGTTAAAGTTTGAAATTAATAATCTAACAAGAAACATAAAGACTATAAGGCCATTGTAGCCATATAGAGCAATTATAGGAATGTTACTTTGTAGTGCAAAGAAAAGCCCCCCGCCTCAAATAAATGACTTGAAATGACAATGCAATAAAAAAATGAAATATTTGGAATAAAAGCCATCTTTCTCAATTATGCCCTCTTGCTCTGTAATAAATATACAATCCTGATTTAAATTTGATTTTGAAATCATTAAATTAATTGACTTTGACCTGTAGTTCTCTCATATCATCATTCTCACACAAAATGTGATATATTGACTTAAAGAACAAAATGAATACCCTTATCATCAACAGTAGTTTGGCAAACATGCATGTAACAGAAAAAAGTAGTAGGCTACCTCTCTACAGAAAAAGGTGATAAAAATAGATGGAATTATACATTACATTAAATAAATGCAAATCAATGCATGAGTCACTGTGGGGAAAAAATCACCTATGGCTGAAATCACAATCTATTTAGCTGATGTAAACTGGTGCAGATCCTTGTGAGCGGTGCTGGGCCTGGCAGCATCGTTCGTCTGCTTTTTAAATGATCTGCAGAGCTGGTGAGCTGCTGGCAATGCAAGGTTAGACAGAAAATGATGGCAGCACGCGGATGCTTCACAGACCTCATGATAGTTTCCGTCTGTCATTATTTACGTCTGACTAGTCGCGTCATGTCAGCTACCTAGAGAGACACTTTTAATGTGAAAGCCCCCCCCTCCCCCCATATTGCTTTTCACAAGCAGTGTACTCTACCATTATTTCTTTGCTTCACTACCTTTAGGTGCAGCTTGGCCTCCCATCACCCAGAATCAAAGACAGATCCACTGCTTGATATTATACATGCCTATGTTCTTACAGAGTTGGCACACAAGCTGCATACCACATTGAGAAAGGCAACTCTGTATCTCATTTGACTAATTAAAGAAAAAAAAAAAAGGTAAAGTGGTGTTCTGGGGATTTTAAATCAGGAGGATCTCAAAGATTTTGGAGGGCTGCACCAGCAGTTCCATAATATCTGCAATGTTTCATAGTTACCTTTATACTGTAAACCACTGTATAATCTGTAGTCATTAGTTAAGACAGTGAAAAGTAGAGTGAGTGTACTGTAGGATGTTATGGGTTATTACGACTCTGATGCACCAACCAAACACTGAAAACAAGCCAAACGCCCGGTTTTACAGTATGTGCGCTTTCTCACAACATACAAATTTATTTCACAACAGTTTCCCTCACGCTCAATAAGATGGCCATTTATCACGGTGCTAGCCATGAATCAAGCCGCGTTGTAAAATCAATCATTGATTCACCTTATTCCCTTGTTTTTCCATCGGAGCCACATAATGATCATTAAACTGACCACAGCATGTCCAAAAAATGGATTTATAATCCGCTGAGCACAGTGTGAAACATCATGAGAGGAGCATCCTGAGGAATAGAGAGGACAGCGGAATAGCACCACAATAATTTACTCTATTTAAGACGGTGAGGCTGTATTTCTGTGCGTCCTGCAGCTTTGTAGCCTGAGCTGAAACCAAGGAGCCCAGGTCCTCCTGGCTACAGTCCGTCTCTCTGCTTTGTGCACGTGATCCCGGCCTAGATGAGCATGCTTTAATGGACCTGCTTAGCCCCATCATGACCCAATGAGTGCCGGCTGTGGAGTGGATGTGCCTGGTGTGTGTGTGTGTGTGTGTGTGTGTGTGTGTTCCCAGCAGGGAGACAGTGCCTTATGAAGGTCACAACTGCAGTAGGCTGGGCCTCTCTATAAGTGAACCCTGGAGAGGATAACAAGCCACATCGAACGCTCTCTTTGTGCTCTCACAGCCACTGGTCAACCTGAGAACAGTACAGAACAAGCTAAAACACAGTTAGCACAAAAGCAAACCAAACTCGGAACTCGGATGCAATAGCCGTACATTCAATTCCTAATGAAAACGCTGTTTCCAATTACGGCAGAGAATTATTCTGCAAACCATAATGAATATCTGTCTGAAAACACATCAGCCATGACCCAAAGTGAGAAATGCAGTGTTTTGCAAAGCAATTCTTGTATAGCCTTAGCCTGTATACAATGAATGGGGGGAAAAATGAAGAATAGCCCTAGGGATTTTCAGTTCAACCAAAGTGTGTGACAGTATTGGCCTGTGTTATGGCCGCCTAATGGACAATGTAGCATTAATTCAGCTTCAGATGAACAGGCAGGACAGCCCAATCAAAAATGAGGAGGGGGCCCTAGGTGTATGAATTATGCATATTACATTACCATACAATACAATGTGCGACAAAACAATGCAGTGAAGATTGGGTGGCGACTGAGATATTGAACAATTTTCTGCATGGTTCTTGCCCACCTTAGATGTGAAATTGTATTTAGCTTCCAGCAGAACCCATATGAGGGCTGCATGTTCACATCTAGCCCAGCAAACAAAACACTATGTAAACAAGTCAGGCATAATTGAAAAGAAAAGTCTCCTGACTGCTTTCCCAGAGACCTATCATTGAGCTAGATGGGAATTTGGCTGAATGGCAGAAGATAATTACTTTTTTTCATTGATTTTCCTTTAGAAATCAAAGGCAGATAAATCAAATAGAGCAATTTACTTTGTCTAGCTATAGAAAAAAGGTATTCAAGTAAGGTGCAAAACATGTCAGAAACTATTATTTGCAATCATGCAGCTCTTATTAATCCAGAGAAAAAGTGGATAAATGAAAAGGCACAAAGGGATTTGCTGGGCTAGAACACCATTTCAATTTGTATTAGGCCACAAGCAGCGGTTGGAGACTCAGCCCGCCACACAGAGTAAATAGAATGAAAAATTAAACTGAAACTTTTAAACAACGTTTTTTTCAATCTTTTGAGAGTTGGCTTCTGTGGTCAGTATACTTTTTAAAAGCTGCTAAAAATCAAAGATAAATTTGAGTGCACTAATAGCATGGAAGCAATCCCACAGTGACATGACATCACAGTTTGGAGGTATTTTAGAGGAGGAAACACAAAACAATCATCATAGGATTTCAAACCATTGATATTATTTTTCATAAAACACTGGTATTAACACAGCTACAAATCCAAAGACAACCTTCAACTTTAATTTTTACTTCCAATAATCTAAGGCTGAGGCAGCATGTGTCATTTGGGGACAGTTGTGCATACGCTTGCTGTGCTGTGTAAAACACTATGTGGTATTGGTAACTGCTTCTGTTCAAGCCTCGTAATCATTACCTGGCATCTTATGGCCTCTGTGGCTTTTAAAGCTGCCCCCCCCCCCCCCCTCCACAGAAAACACAGAGTTATGGCTGATCTTTTATTAAAACTTTAGGAGAGCGTCCCCCTCTGGAGGGGGTGGAGGAGGAGTGGGACAAATTAGTGTTGACAGTAGACACTTAAAGCAGGAAAATCACAGGCCCACTGGGAGGCAGAAGCCACATGGGGCTCCCCGCCTGTGTAAAGAACACTCCAGATTTCACTTGAGATGCAGCCGCCTTTTAACAGGGCAGGGGGAATGTCAACACACCCCCTTGAATGAACCAATAAAGCCACTAAAAGGACAGGATTAACCAGCTGATATCAGGGACAGCGGTTTGTTTTGAAACCACTCCCCCTCTCTGAAAGACATTGGCAGAGAGCATTTCCTTTGCTACGTGCGATGTTGCTACACTGACACAATTGTGTGCTTTAATTAATCCTTGATTGAGGTAATTGCAGAGTGAACAATATAATTCTATTTGGACTCCACTACTACTTGCATGGATCAAAATATATTGTGTTTTTGCTTTGTAACTGAAGACAATATAGTTGCTTGCTCCTGAGCTTATGTTTTGACTTGACATGAGGTTATAACATGGAGCTATGTGACGCTCAAGTCTTTTGTATGGTACCATTTGCTATATTATTGTTTTTATTGCCCATTTAGCAGGAATGGCTAGTGGTGGTAAGTGAGGCTGTACAACATGAAACAGTAATGACAAGACATCAGGGGCTCTACAAGACATCAGGGCCTTTCAATCAGACATCAGGGGCTCTCAATCTCCATTTAATTTCCCAGCAGCTGTGATGGAAAGCCCTTAGCCCAATTAACATGTCAAAATATGACCCAACAATGTCATGGCCTTCTCACAACCCCATAAACATCAAATAAAAGAATATATTTACTATATGTATTTGAGCCATAATAGCAGCATTTAATTACTGCAAACCACCAAATGAACAAATCAAAATTTGAGTCAATTATTTTGCTAAGGTATTTAACCTTATTTCACAAGCACAACTAAATGATGCATGTTAAGGCGAGAAGCGAAGTTAGTGACACTTGATATGGGGATAAATATAGCTTGGAGAGGTGAGGTTTTAAGGGCAAGCTCTCTGCATGGAGAGCTGGTCTAATGTCCTATAGGCTGCAACATGAGAGCACCATGCTTAATATAGCTGGCTGAAAATCACCACAGCATTTAGCACCCACAACAAGGCTTCAGTCATGTGCTTCTGCTGCAACAAAATGCTGCTAAACTAGGCAGCAAGCCACAAGTCCAACAGTTAACACCTTCTCTTGTAAGGAAGCCTAAACTTCAGAGAATATTGACTGTAGAACAAAGCTTAAACCTGGGGCGTCTGGGTAGTGTGGAGGTAAAAGCACTCGCCTACCACCACGGTGACCCGTGGGTGCAATTCCCGGCAGTGGTACTTCCGGGTTGGTCAGACGTTCCTACAGACACAATTGGCCGTGTCTGCAGATGGGAAGCCAGTGGGGTCCTGGTCGCTGCACTACCGCCTCCTCTGGTCAGTCGGGGTGCCGATTCGCGGGGAGGGGAACTGGGGGGAACTCCCACGATGTCCTGCCGGTGAAACTACTCACTGTCAGGTTTAAAGAAGGGGCTGGCGACTGTACATGTATGAGAGGAAGCAGGCGTGGGGGGCAGGAGAGGCTAGGTTTAGGCGTGCGGGGTGGGAGAAGTTAGGTTTAGGGTCTCCTTGCTGCTCCTGCCGCCCTTCCGGGAGAATCTGGCCGCCTTGTCGCTCTCTGACGAGAGGGGGCTACCTTTCTCTTCTGAAAGTGATGACAAGGGCTCTTGACTAAACGTCGGTAATTGAGTTGGGAGTGAGAATGGGTTGCTGGAACACCTAAATGGATTGGAAACCCTCATTAATGTTTGGCGTGCACCTGTGTTACTTCCTAACTTTTAGACACAAACTGGCTGCTTAAAAATAATTAAACTTAAAGCTAAACTCCATGAAGGAAATCTGAATTAAACCTGATACTCTTCTGTGGAAACATGAAATGAATGATTCTTTCCAGGCAATTCTCATGAGGCAAATGATACATGATTTTTGTCTTCATTAATGAAACGTAATGCTATCATTAGGGCTTAATTCACTGGTTAATAGCCAAGCTACAGAAGTTTCTGTCATGCACCAAGAACATGTAAACACATGATCCTGTGCATGTCAGGAATGGAGAATTAGCATGTTCTTCTTCATTTCAAGTCTGCTCGCAATTTAACTTGAATTTATGAGCTGGGACCAACCTAGTTTGCTGCTTGTGTCTTAACCTTGGGCCCATGCTCTTCCAAACACACAATTAGCTGATATACTGTACGTAAGGGTTAATGCACGACGAGGTGTCCATTATCAGAAATTAATGGAGGCGTGAACCGTCCGAGGCGAAAGCCGAGGACGGTTGCTTCCGCGAAGTCCATTAATTTCTGATAATGGACACCTCGAAGTGCATTAACCCGCTTATACCATGGTCACTTGACAAAGAAACAAAACAAGATTTATATTTTCATGCATTTTGCAATCGTAGAAGAGGGGTGATCTCTGCACAAACCGTGTGCGTCAGGTGCGTCGGAGCATCAGATAAGTTGAGAGAGGAAAATCCCGCACACTGACCTCACTTCAGACTTTTTATTGGCAACGTTTCGGTCACAACAAGACCTTCATCTGGCAAAGTCTTTTGCCAGATGAAGGTCTTGTTGTGACCGAAACGTTGCCAATCACAACAAGACCTTCATCTGGCAAAAGACTTTGCCAGATGAAGGTCTTGTTGTGACCGAAACGTTGCCAATAAAAAGTCTGAAGTGAGGTCAGTGTGCAGGATTTTCCTCTCTCATGCGTTTTGCAATCAAAATCTAGTTTTCATAACCTTGAATATGAGTTGAGAACCGGCGAGACAAGATAGTCCCGTCGGCTGCTCAAGATTAGGCTATCATTGGATAAAATGGCCGCTTAGTGCCTGCACCTGGCAGAATTTCTAGACAATAAGCTAACTAATAATTTGGCCAATTGTATGTAACATACAAAATAAATCAAACAGCAATGTCTAAGAATGCAACTGGCTCTTAAACTCGCATTCCAGGGAATTACGTTAACGTCTGCAGGTCTTGTAAGACGTAAAAGGCACGTGCGTTCAATGATAGACCGCACGCGCTCTCCCAGAGCACCTGGCTGGCTTGCTGCAGTTGTAAACAGAGGGTTGACAGTTGATAGCTGAGAGCCGGCTTCTGTCAGCTGACTAACATAAAGATCAGATCTCCGAAAACGAAAATCAAAAATCTAGCCGTTATTTTTGATAAACTGAGCACACAGGGGTAATCTACATACTGTAGTTACTTTGACCGACTAATTTTTTTTCTAAATTTATAAAAGTGCCATATTAACCCTTAGCGGTGGTATAGAGCTCAAATGGCTCTGTCGAGACCATGGCGCATTGATATGAATGGTGAACAGACCATTTGCCTGGAACTACTTAGCTAGGTGTTCATTATCAGAAATTAATGAACACCCTGCAGCCAATCAGAATCGAGTATTCACCCAGACCATGGTATAAAGTCATGATATATCATATGAAGAGTATGTCTGTGTGACTATATATGCTTCCATTCTGGTAGTAGATTATGTCAATGTGTAGATATGTGCCTGCTGTGTTTTCAATAAAAACTTTGATTATGCACTACTTTCAATAAATCCCATGATCAGTATGCTTGAAAGGGCTGCTGTGCATTCAGTGAAGAGGACTTGACTGAAGTGTTTCATATGTGTCTTAAAATAAGGTTCCTTTTCATGTGTCAAGTGGATAATTACGCTATTTCAGACCAGGGAGAGCAGACAGGAAAAGGCCGAGTATAAAATGCGAGCTGAACAAATGTCAATGTTTTCTAATGACTGACCCTAGAGAGCTGATTTGTATGTCAAAGTAAAACTAGGTTCAAAGTTTTTGAGCTTAAGTAAAATGGTTGTGTCTGAGATATATTACAAAGGTAAAAAACAAAGCGAAAAACCATTAGTGTTTTTGAACATCTATTCCTTCACTGGTATGTTTTTTGTTTGCTATGTCAAGCACGGCGATGTGAGATGAATTCTGTCATTTGCAATGTGCATGTAATTTATTATGGAGAAAGTGAGGGTAAAACATTGAGGGCTTTCCCTTTAATCAGATCTCTTAGGAGTCTGTCTAGTGGGCCAATACCCCAATGAGTTCCCCCTTTAAAAAAAAAAGGAAGGAAAATAAGATTGGCTGCATGCTCCCCTCAATCAAGGAGAATTGAGGGGATTTTGCTCAATCTAAGAGCCTTTTACATCTCTGAAAAGTTCATTTCTCTTCATCTATTAACTCTGAATAAAAACCCACCATCATTTATGCATTTGTCCGTTTACAAATTCTTAAGCTGGTGAGCTGCAGATCTGAGCCCAGATTTTGAGCTCACGGATGACCAATCACAGAGGTGCGTGCCTCAGAGCCCAACCACAAATGGCTCCTTCACAGCATTGTAAATCAGGACCTCAAAGAGTATTATTTAGCCTCAAGCGAAGATTGCTTGTTTATCAGATGGTGCCTGAGACTGGGATAAAAACCTGCCCATAAATCTGGGTACCTTTTATGCGCTCATGGAGGCTGGCTGGCTGATTCTATGTTTAAGGCTCTCACGAATTGCAGCGGTAAGCGCGCCTTTCATGTCAAAGAGCGGGCGTTGTATGATGAGCTCCTGACAAGACCAGTTCTAATGGATGTGGTTTATAGAACATATTCTAATTGGTCTTAATGCAATCTCAATGAGAGCTTGGGCCGGACATGAGGGCATGAGAGGAGTGCCCCATCGTAACGGCGCTATAACTTAGCTATTTGGTTCAACAGCCGACAAACAAACCATAAACCGCAAATCAGTGACAAACCATGATACTTTAAGGGTGAATTCAAGGTGAATCCTTGGCTTGGGTAAAGGCTTCGCGTTTCTGATTTAGTGTGTGTTGATACTGTACAAGTTTAATAAGCGCTGTCAATTTTTCACATCAAGTGCCAGTAAGGTGCCACACTACATCCTTCTACAGCATGCTAGAAGTAAGTTATCACTACTCCAGATAGCGCTACTCCAGCAGGTAATTTTCCGAGCATTTTATTTTGTCGTGTGATGTACTGCTGCTCTGATATGGCAATGCTAAACCCCAGATGATAAATCAAACGTGCAGTGGCTGCTTCTGATAACTCAATAAGCACCTGGACTCCTCCTAACATGTCACACCTGCACTTCTACAACATCCCCATTCTCTGGCCTCACTGGGGGGCTTAATACACCTGCCTAGTGCGTTTCAGCAGCCTACCAGCTGGGAGAGGAACATCACGCATGCTTAATTAGCAGGATCTGGAACCATGGGAACTGGATGGAGATTTTTTTTTAATCCATACTATCCATACTGTACCATCTTGAAGGCCTGCACACATTAATACATTACATGCTACTGATAAACACAATTGTGAAATACAGGGCAACACAGCCTATATACTCGACATTTAGTAATCAGTGAGTGGAAAAAGTGTATGTTTATTTATGTAACTGATTTAAACACAAAAGCTTTACCCAAAGTGTGGAGAGGACTAACAAATGCTCCTTTTCAGATTTCAAGACTGCACTACTTTTTGTGTCAACAGTCATGTCCACAAACTATGAAAATGCCTATGTGTGAAATCTGTACCCAAGAAGCTTTTCTCAAACAGCATAATGTCTATTTTAAGATGGGAATTGTTCCTGTTTTAGATATAGAACATGAAAAATGAAAGCATATCAGTTTCTTCTCTGTGTATTCTACTTTATTCACCCCGCAGAGCATAATATAGACTTGATTTAATGAGCATATTTAACAAGGGGATACAGAGGGGAGACTTTGTTGATCAATATTATTGTATACTTTCTATCCAATCAATTTAGTGTCTGCTTATGGGCCATTAGCAAGTTGAATAAATAGGGGTTGGTTAAATAAAATAAAATAAAATATATATACTGATTCTCAAAACCCGAAGGCATTTATTAAATTGCATGGAGAAATGTTCGATGTCATATATGGACAACTCCCAAATAGGCCATTCAATGGATAGATTGCACACTCTCGGGATCAACAATATATTTAAGCCAAACATTCACATCCAAACCTTCCTGTTGAATTTAAATGACTGTTGAGCAAAAGAACCATCCGAAATGTTTATAGTCAAATCAGCTTGTAATAAATGGCTTATTCCACTGAAAGAAATATTAAAATTCATGGCCATATTTCTGCAACTCTGGACCAAAGCAGGTGGTTGATACTTGAGAAAGAATCCATTAATAATGCATTCATAATCAAGTCTAAAGTCAAACAAAACAAAACAATGCAGGCAGTAAAAAGTACTTGAAATCATACAGCCGTGTCTCCTTGAGCAGAGGCTTATAATGCCTGTGTAGGAAGACGACTCATTACAGCAGTGTTACGGCCACATACCAAGGTGGCAGAGCCTAAGAAGTCATCTCAGACAGGAGGTTACATTTCCAATGAATTGTTTTAGTGTTTTATGGGGGCAATCTTGGAGCCAGTGTGACAGCATTGGCTATAAGGTGAGACTCTTATCAACACTACACAAGCTGGACATTTATTACAGACTTTGTGCCTGACGCCCGATTCTGATACTGGGTGCGTCAGTGCTAAGGAGTGAACTGGATAAGCTCTATAAGGGAGTGAAGAGGGAGTGTAATTATGGTATTCATGAAAAGATGAAATTGCGTGCAGACTAAATCTGTAGCTCTAGGCAAAATCAACAGCTTGGCATTACAGTATGACCCCTGTCTATCTTGAGGATACTGCAGACACACAAACTTTGCAGCTTTTTTGCATCCGTCAAGAGTGAGGGAATGAAGTGCATCGATTGCTTGTGATTATTAACTAGACTGAGATAAGCCCTCTCCTTATTATGCAGATTACTGAGGCTCCCCGCTCCAGCATATTGTACAGATGCAAGGGAGCAGCTGCTCTTACAGATGGCGGGTACACGGATCTATCATTATGCCTCCATTGTCTCCACTTCAATTGTTTGGGGGACAACAGAACTGCATCAAAGAGGAACCCGACTGCAATGAATTAAGAAAGGGAAACGAAAGCCATTAAGTAAATTTATACACCGGAGGCCGCGGAATGGAGAAGAGCGTAAAGCTGAAGCCATTTCATATATACAACCATGCATTCGCCCACTCATGTATACTGTACCCAAATCTGTTGGATGCAGCAATGTGCACCAAACATATGTTGTTGTTTTTTAACAGTTGTAAAATGTATGCAAGACAGAGGAAATGGATATTGATTAAAATTTGAAATACGATTTTGCTTTTTGCATTAAAAAAAATAACTTGCTCAACACTCTGAGAAATATGGCAGCTGATGTGACTAGATTTTGCATACTATTTCCTTTCAACACTAACTTAGATTTGATTTGGATGGCATCAACATTGTTGATTAGGGCAAAAGAATCAATCAGATCAGGGATGGACAACTTTGATGATAGAGAGGGCCACAAAAACAAAATCCTCACTACCAGTGAGCCAAATTGTGACTGTGCAATTCCACTACTATAACCTTTTGAACTAGAACAACCGCAACGCGGACTTATGCCTCCGCCATTAGTTCATTCTTGAGTCCAAATCGCCATTTGAGGCAAATTGGAAGAAATTCCGTGAAGGCGCTCCTGAGATGTTGCGTTACAGAGCTTGGAAATTGGGTGTGTGAGGTCACAGTGACCTTGAACTTTGACCACCAAAATGCAATCAGTTCATCCTTGAGTCCAAGTGGACGCTTGAGGCAAATTCGAAGAAATTCCATCAAGACATTCCTGAGATATTGCGTTAACAAGCTTGAAAATGGCATTCGAGAGGTCACAGTGACCTTGACGTTTGATAACCAAAATGGAATCAGTTCATCCTTGCATCCAAGTCAATGTTTGAGCCAAATCAGAAGAAATTCTATCAAGCCGTTCTTGAGATATTCCGTTAACCAACTTGGGAATGGCGTTCGTGAGGTCACAGTGACCTTGAAGTTTGACCACCAAAATGTAATCAGTTCAGCCTTGAGGCCAAGTTAATGTTTGAGGTAAATTTGATGAAATTCCATCAAGGCATTCCTGAGATATGGCGTTAACAAGTTTGAAAATGGCGTTGGAGAGGTCACAGTGACCTTGACCTTTGACCACGAAAATCTAATCAGTTCATCCTTGAGTCCAAGTCGATGTTTGAGGCAAATTTTATGAAACTCCGTCAAGGCATTTCTGAGATGTTGCGCTAACAAGCTTGAAAATGGCGTTCGAGAGGTCACAGTGACCTTGGCCTTTGACCTTTGACCACCAAAATCGAATCAGTTCATCCTTGAGTCCAAGTCGATGTTTGAGGCAAATTTGATGAAACTCCGTCAAGGCATTCGTGAGATATCACGTTAACAAGCTGGAAAATGGCGTTTGAGAGGTCACAGTGACCTTGACCTTTGATCTTTGACCACCAAAATCTAATCAGTTCATCCTTGAGTCCAAGTCGATGTTTGAGACAAGTTTGATTCAATTCCGTCAAGGCATTCCTGAGATATCGCGTTAACAAGCTTGAAAATGCCGTTCGAGAGGTCACAGTGACCTTGACCTTTGACCACCAAAATCTAATCAGATCATCCTTGAGTCTAAGTCGATGTTTGAGGCAAATTTGATGAAATTCCGTCAAGGCGTTCCTCAGATATCGCGTTAACAAACATCATACGGACGTACGGACGTACGTACGGACAACCCGGATCCATAATGTCTCCGGCCTGGCTATCGCCGGCGGAGGCATAAAAATGCTACCTTATCTGTAAAGGGGAGACTCGTGGGTACCCATAGAACCCATTTACATTCAGATATCTTGAGGTGAGAGGTCAAGGACCCTTTGAAAATGGCCATGCAATTTCTTTCCTCGCAAACAATTTAGCCTAGCTTTGGAGCGTTATTTAGCCCCCTTCCTGAAAAGCTACTACAGTAGCATGACATGGAAGCTTCATATGATACCAGAAACTGTGCTCTGGCTTTAAAACTAAGCCCGCTACAGCCATTTGAATTGTATCACTATGAAACTGGGAGATTAACAAGAGAAACTACCAATCGGGAACACAGCAGGAGAAAGGGTTAAATATAGGGATATCCTCCTGCGCAAATCTGGAATGTTGGCAGGTAGGCTATGTCTAGGGATGCAGCGGTATGAGTTTTTGATGGTATGATAACCTTGGACAAAAATACCACGGTTTCACGATATCGCGGTATTGCGGACCATTTGTGTTTTTACAATAGCCGAAATATTCCCATACAGCCGACGTCATCTTTTTAGATGGGGGGAAAGTTCAGGGGGGTCTTTGCGTTCTCCTGCTTCAGCCATTATCACACGGTTGTAAATACATTCAGGGACAGCTCCTCACTGTGCTCTAGTCTCGGTAGGCATGCAGCCAGGGGGAGGGCAAACTGCACTCTGCAAGCGACCTGGGCACTTTGTTTTGGGAAAACAGCTGATACCGTGGGGAAAGTATGACGTCAAATCTTAGTGGTTTTGATACCGTGACTTTTTCAAACCGCGGTATACCTTTAAACGGTATCCTGCTGCATCCCTAGCTATGTCACATGCTTTCGGTGTTTCCCCCCTAACCCCCCTAAAACGTTTTTTTTTTATTGACTCGAGGGCCACACTGAGTGAGTACGGCTAGTCTCTCCCCAGACTCAAATATTACGTTGAATGCAGCCACTGCTGGTTTTGAAGGCAGGTTGAATTTGAATGAGTGACAGGTCATAGCACCAATGAGAGAGCGGTCCGAAAAATGGGCTGCGCCTCCCATGTCATCTGATCGCAAAGTCTGATTGGGGAAGACTGAATCCACCACTGGCCAATCACTGGCCAAGTGAACGGTTCTCTCCCATAACCAGCCGGCTGGGGGGAAGCGTCCCAGACCCAGAGAGAGCTCTGCAGCATGCAGTAACGTAGTGTATCAGCTTAAGAACTCTCATGGGTCTGGCACTGAGACTAGGGGCCCCGAGCGAGGGCCGCCAGTTGCCCATCCCTGAATCAGATCATAAGAGAACAGATATTCACATTCAAATAGCATACAACTAGGACTAGAACTAATGAATGCTCCCGGCTCCAGAGCATCGAATTCTAAAAACATCGCACAAAACCCAGCACAACGAAGGAAGAATATGCAGACAATGTCAATTTTGCCCTCAAGGGGAACCTCTGGTTGTCCATTTGCCTCAGCACACCTCCTGCTGTGTGCTGCTGACATCAGGACACTGGTAACTCCTCTGATCAAACATGACATTCCACTAGAGGGAATTACATGCTCAGATGATAACAGAGAAGGTCACAGTGTGTTACGGCAATCTCACCCTATTTTGCAGATACTATGGGTAATATTACTTTAAGAATTCATGCAAACTGACTACAAGTACAAGTTTACTACTGTCGTCAGGCATGCTGAGAATTAAAATTGCAATGGAAATATCCTCACCAAACAGCAACAACAATTCAGACATAAAATGATTAGTAATTTCACTTAAATGCTCTTGCCACAGCAGGTGACAGACCAAGAACAATTTAGCATCCAAAAGCAAACAAACAAACAAAATGAATCCATAAAACATGTAGGCCAGGCAGCATAAACTCACACTGAATATCAAAACATAGGAGCAAGCGTTAAATGGTTAATTAAAATTGTCAAACTACAAAGCTTGAGGCTGACTTTACAGAGATAGTTACTGATGGCTTAATCCAGGTCAATAAAAACAGCTCTCTGAATTTTTGATCTGAGATGGGTCCATCTAAATTATAGCTTATACTGTATTTTCTAGAATATAACAGCTCTGGCTTTAGGTGTGTTTGTAATGTTCACAAACGTATGATGCTATTCATTTTTTTTTGAGTAGGCTATAATATTGAGGTGGCTGACTGAAAAATAAGGCTCATGAAAATTGCATTTCCAGCCCTTCCCTTCCCATCATTTGCCAACATTGGCTTAGCCTTTAAAAAGCCTCAGTATGGCAGGTTATGCTCAACCCATCAGCTTTACAAGGCAACTACTCTGGATTGTCAATAACGTTAACAAAATAACTGTAGACTTCATTTACATGTTTGTTTATGGGTATATACATGTACAAGCATCAAAAATTGGATCTCGGTGATTCTTGACTTGCATTTATTCCAATAGACCAATCATTGATTAGAAAGAGAGTGTTCCCTCAACAGCAAATGGCTGATGGCAATGCCAGATGCCCAATAGCTCTAGCGTACCATAATATTCCCATGGAAGTAGAGAACCAACATTATTCTCTCCAAATAGAAAATCAATTCCTTAGCAGAATCTTTTCTGCTCGCAATATCCTAAAGAAGCTGCTGCATTCAAAATGAATTAAGAAATCCCTGTATGCCATCCCTTTTATACTATGTATTTATTCAATATTGACGTAAAATTTATGGCATAAATACAACTTGCTCAAAATTCAACGCATCCAAAAAATAAGAAGTCTTTGCATGGGGGTAAAAACACACAACAGGGAGCGGCAAAATAAGTAGCTGTATCCCAGCGGGTCATAAAATTAGCTCATATTTCACAATTAATTCCTTAACTTGTATCTGCTGTATTTAAAATTAAATAAATAATTGTTTTCCTTTCTTCAGTCAAGTGTCATGGGTGGAGAGAATGAGCTCCTGTCAGAGCACAAAGCTCCCCTCAGAAGTCCACTTTGCCACGTCTGTTGTTAGGACCGGGTCCACATGGGGCCAGATCTGATTGGAAAGCCCAAAGGGAGGAGCTGCACCAGTCACAGGGGCATTGTTAGTGCCTCCAAAATGGCCAGAGAAGAATGACTGATTATGCAACCACAGCCAGGGTTACTAATAGGAATTCTATTTGAATTTCTAACATAACAGATGTTTGCTGGGCACCTCCATGGAGTGTGCATACACAGTTATGCTAATTCTCCAGTGTTTCCCTTCAAGTTAGCTCAGAGTCATTAGAGCAGCCAGCTAGCTTGGATCCCTCTGTCAAACTAATAATTGGCCATTATTGATATTAATTAACATTTTTGCTCCCTATCTCCTTTTTGACCTGCTATCTGTTGGTAAATCCAGTTACTGAGTCCTATTAAGGCAATACAATCCAAGGCACTCTATAGCAGTTCAGTTGTGAGTCATTTATCAGAAAGTGAGCACAAGCCAATTAGGAAGGGGTGCAGAGCGTTGTCTTCATTCTCCACTGACTACTTTTTGATCTCCATTATAAATTTCTAATAGGGCAGATACTAACCAAGGGAGCGGGGGGGAAGGGGTGCCATTGCTCACTCCCACCCGGGATGACAGGTGAAAGGGACTGGTAATAGTATTGGCGCTTGATGAGGCTACAGCATCATCAGCTGCTATTTTTGTTTTGTTGAGACACATCATGGTGCAGCTCCTCCTCTACTGCTGGTCAGTCACATTCATTAGCTGAATACTTCAATATTACAGCAAGCCATTAAATTGGTGATGGGTCCTCCTCCAAAAGTAATAGCTTTCTGTCTCTCACCATTATGATGCAATGAGCATCGGAAGCATTGCACTCTATCGGTTTATGGGCTCAGATCAAGAAATCCTAATAGGTATATATCGATCAGTTTATTTTCCACAAAAGTCCAAAGGGACTGGTGGTTGCAAGAAAATATATCAAAAAGGCTATCAACAATGGTTGGATCTTCTGTAAAATCAATAGTGAGGCATAGATGGCTTGAGTTTTCACAGTTCTCTCTCGTCATTTAAAAAGACTGTAGGCGATGGAGGGGAGGACCCATGAGACCTTTGTAACGTAGCAACCATACTATATGTTTGGTAAGATACAGATTAGCAATACCTAATCTGTTTTGCTATTCGTGAAAACACGGCAGGCTCGCTGTTTTGAACTTGATAACCGCAACGGTGGAGTTCTTCGCTGTTCGAACTGTACATTTTAGGAACGAGTGGTTCGGCTCTGAGAGCCTCAATAGCATGAGGGATCATGAGATGTTGTTCAAGTAGCCTATGTGGCTTGTAACTTATGTTCCTGCTTGCTGAATCCAGATGCTGCTGTGGAAGCCCAGGTCTGTGACAAGAGGTATAGCAGTCCCGTAACTGAGCAGTATTTAATAGCCTGGATTCAAGTGTAAAGGCTTTCTCCCCTGTGCATTACACCCAGAACCTAATTACAAGTTTCATCATCAATCATGAGCGTTATTTATTCAGTGAAATGAATTTCTAATTAATAACTGATGAGCATTATGGCCTTGAAGACTGTAAAGCAATTAATTATGGTTGGCAATAGGGAATATCCCTTTACAGGCCTACGTGGCGAACAGTCACAGCACAGCAGTGCCAACAGGCAAATGTCCACAAAGAAGATGCACTGGATTGTTTTTCCACCTAAGCTTTATGGCGATAATTACTTTCACGAATGTTGTCTTGGGGCTGTCATACTGTTGGGGATGAAATGAGAGGTCTGTTGTTGAAAAACTGCCGACACAAAATGTCGGAGGCTATTTAAATTTTGTTGAATGTTACAGTATGAAATGCCATCTTCAATGCTCCATTGTCTAAGTCCACTGATTTTTTTATTTATTTTTATTGCATTGCAGCCGCTTCTATAAGTGACTATGTGTGTTACTAGCACGAGATGTGAGCACGCGATGTGTGTGGATGAGATGTGTGTGGATGAGATGTGTGCGGACGAGATGTGTGTGCTGTGGACGAGATTTAGCCTAGGCCACTCCCCCAGCTCCCCAGTTGGCAGACTCGGCACAGAGACAAAGGCAGAGGGAGAGAGAGAGAGAGGGAGGGAGCGAGAGCGTCTCTCGTTTCGAGGTCAACAGCAGTTCAAAGCCGGTAAAACACGCACGCATGCAAGCATGCACACACGCATGCATGCACACACATGCACGCACGCGTACTGTATGCGCCCGCACGCACACACACTCGCACGCACGAACAGTTTAAGAAACGTCTGGAAATCAATGGAGAATTCATTTCCTCATTGGCGAGACTTTGGCACGCTATGGAGACAGCGGCTCGAAACACGCATGTGCGCTGGCACACACACACACACACACAGTATCAGAGAAGCAGAAGGGTCGGACTTGCAAATCTGCACCGCTTACTTCAACAACTCACCTGGGTGTGATTTTATCATACAGCAAGACGATCCAGTGTGCAGCTCAACTCTACATAGTATAAACTAATCATTTGTATTTACTTTTATAGTGAACTTTGCCGCTGAAACTATCTTGGCCAGAGGTCAAGGACGCAAGCAATATTGCCATTTGCCTGGTTTCTGATTACAAGGAATGTGTCCTTGTAGATAACAAGCACAGAATCTGTACTGAATTTGCCCTTTGGGACACTAATAAACTTGAACTTGAACTTGTACTGACAAATGGCATGTATTCAATTCAATTCAATGCACTGAAGCATCACAGCATAATATTGTTAAATTAACAGCAGAGAGTGGGGCTTGGTTAGCCTCAAAAGGGCGCTAGATGGCTATACTTCTTTACTAGTCCCAAAAGATCTTTATCCAACTCACCGTTTCTGAGAATTTCATTTAGCAATTTTGGCCAGGCCGCAAGTATACTTTTTGCAACCCAGTTTAGGTGAAACCACGCCCCATACGCCACGTCACTTCCGCTCCCTGGCACCGAAGCTGGAAAGCTTGGAAAATACTTGGGAAAGATGAATGAAGATCGCCTGTTCTGCAGCAGAGCTGATATACTGTATAGACTTTATGCATAATATGACACATTAATTACGCTGATATATATCACTTTATTATTTAAGTAATAAAACAGATATTAACATTGTTTTTTCGTGGCTTTTAAAAGTAATCATCTCTAGTAGTAGTATGTTGGGGGCTGCAGTGTCACCCACGCAGCGATTTAAAGGGATACGCAATAATTTTGAGAGTTTAGGCCATTTGCCATATTGCCGATATTAAAACTAGAACGTACATGTCTTTATTTTCAATCTGCGTGCAGTACTACAAACTGTGGTAGAGCCCTCGCTGCTAATAGCTTAATGCTACAATGGCAGTCTATGGTATTTTTGCTTACTCCCGTTCAGTCGTCCAAAATGCACATTCCAACAGCGCCAGAAACACTCACATGTACATGTTGTTACTCGTGTATTCACCACACGATGAAATAATAATCCAAAGTTACGTGAAACGGTAATTTTCGTAGTAAATCCACACACCAAGAACTAAACAAAGAGTTACCGAACAGGAGTATAACCGAAGTTACTTCCTCCTTTGCCATGAGGCACAGCGCATGAGCCACATGAGGGTTTTGCTAGCTTGCTAAGCCATCAGAGCGGCGCTTCTTCCGGTCGCGACATGCGGGCGTGGTTGCAACTTGACATTTACACGAAGCAATTAAAAAATAATCAAGTCTCATGCAACACGGTAGTTTATTTCACTAAAACAAGCTAGCTAGATTGGTAATGTTTCATCTGTCATATTGTTTTTCATTTTCTCTCTCTGGCTACAGTATATTACTGTATCAAGTGGGGAGTGTCATTCATTCATTGTAACTTGCATCTTTGTATCTTATTTTGTATCATTTTCTAGCTGGACATAATATAAATTTGGGCGTGTTGTATCAGGTTTTCTTCTGCCACTACTTTCTTTCATTATGGCGAGAATAGGAAAAGAGCCATCAGTGCACCAATAGCCTACTTAACATTTTGATTGGCTGTTGCATGAAGCTAGTTTCACAAAGTTGAGAGGTTTGCAACTGTTGTTGCAGCTGAGTTTCAGACAAGTTTCAAGTGCGTTGCAGAGGGCTTTAGACCATGCAAATCATTTGTAACTTAGTTTCATCTCAGTTTCAACCAACTAAAGATCCGTGAAAGTTTCACCGTGAAAAGCCAGCCACACCTTAGGGTTTTTCATGCAACTGGCAACTCACATACTCACCAGTTGATGCACATTTTAAATGTTAGAAGCTCCATGTCTTCATCCTCCCTCATCGAGGTTGATGCCTATCCTAAACAAGCACAACACAGCAGTAATAGGGATGAGTTGATGTGTGTGTGTGTAGTGCCTTTTAAACATGAAGTCTGGATCATGTCAGGCTAGAGAGAGCAGGATATTTTCAGGTTTTACCTTTTTAAACATGAGGGGTCTTTGTTTAGAAACAACTGGATATGAGCCGTTTTTTCTGCCAGTGGGCGGGGGGGGGGGGGGGGCGGTGGTAGCATGTATCGATTACAAGAAATGTGATAGGAAACAGCTTTAGCGAATTTGTAACCAAACTCCATTCAAAAACATGCCGTTTTAACAGAGGGTCCATTCCTGGCATTGTGCCAAAAATGAGGCAGTCAAAATGGTGGTCGCACCGTCGTCAACCACTGTGGGTGATTTATTTTACAAGTGGCATTCAAGTCATATCTGACTAGTTTTAAATTTATTTCTCCCCACAAAAGTTAGGCTAGGCCTATACTGTATGTCTCGATATAGGCTATCAGTCAGTCAGCTCCTAGTCTCGCTAGCCAGCCTCTCTTCCCTTCCATCAGAGAGTCTGGCGCCGCAGGTTTCCATTATGGGATTGCGAAAAAAATGCTCTTCTTGGGCAGTGCTTAGCGTTAGTGCCCTTGGAAAATAGTTCTTCAAAACTTGCCATTTTCAGCATGTAGCAACGAGTTAGCCTGTAGGTTTCTGCCGTTAGCTTTCTACACTAGCTAGTTAGCGTCGTTGTTTTCACATTCGGCGGGCGGGAGCATTACAGCGACACACATGGGAGCTGATTGACATGGTCGGAGCCAATGACAGAGCGTGTGACAGAGCTTGCAAGCGGGGGAGCGGATATCCTGCTGCCACCGAAACAGCCGCTCGAATGGGAGAGCAGCTTAAGGCCATGGCACACCAATCAAACATTCTCAAACAAACACCAACAAACACCAACAGACAATTGTCTGTGAATGTTGGCAGATGTTGGAGATTGTTTGAAAGCATGGCACACCGACCAAACATATTCAGCACAACAGTCCCAAACATGTAAAAAAGAAACACCAGAAAAATAGAAACTGCACTGTGTTACAGCACATAGAAGATGGCTCAGACTGACAAAGTTAGTTATACATCTGTCGAGTAATACAATGATACACCCAGTTTATTTATTTTGTAGCGACAGATGGCATTAAACGCCACACTCACGTGACGCTTCTTGAGAGAGAGGTGAGGGAACGTGCATATTTCTGCAGACTTTATCGAGGGACCATGAAGGCGTCATGTGACAGGCAACGCTAGTTGAAGCCTGGACCTGGATGTCCTGCTGATGGCAGCTGCAACAGTGTTTTCTCTGCTATCAACCTGGTTAATCTCGCTATATTCTTCATCACAGCGGGTCATTACCCACTGTGCACTTAATCGTGCACTAGTTCTGCATAAGCACCTGCAGCTCTCTCCTTATTTTACTGACGTTCTCAGTGATCACACGGCTGTTTACATGTGTTTCTGAACGGCTAGCTAGTTATTAGCATAGCTCGTTGTTAGCCGTCATGGATGTTCTCTCTCTCCCTCATTATGTAACCTTGCTGCGCAAAACATTACTTATTTGCGGGAGTGCATGGGAGAAGTCTCCCGCTAGTGTTGTTGATGCCCAGTGTGATGGCACATGGTTGGCAGAGAAACGTATGTTTGCTGCGTCGCGTGTAACGTTAATTTAGAGGAGGCTCTGCTCTGCCTCTGACCAAACTGACCAGACAACCGCATGCGGCGCGCATGCGTGAGCTCCGTTTCCATGGATACGCGACTGAAAACATGGGAAGTTACAGACAACAGCGAACAGCGAACAACGCCGGATTGAACAAGTCGAATCCTGGCAAACATGACAGAACATCGCCGAACACGAACAGACAAGGACAGACAGCTATGGCACACCAAACGAACATTTGTCTTTGTTCGTGTTTGTTCGTGTTTGTTTGTGTTTGTTTGAGAATGTTCGTTTGGTGTGCCATGGGCTCCTAGGGGGAGGGCTTATCCCTGTTGCCTGTTTCCATGGCGCCAGACTCTCTGACGGAAGGGAAGAGAGGCTGGCTAGCGAGACTAGTCAGCTCCTATCCTCTCCGCAGTGTGGACGCACAGTCACACAACACTGCCTGCCTCAAATGGCTGCCTCACACAATAGAATTGGCTGCATCCAACTCGATAAAACTTCTCAGAAGAGACTAACGTCAGCGACAAATCTGGATCTTACACCGGCGGCCGAGGTGAATAAAATACGGAGTCACAGGAGTGCGCGTAGGCCGGCTAATTGTTGTTTAACATGCAGGCCGACCGGCTAGGAGCAGGTTATAATACGGATTCCACTGCATGTTAAGAAGTGTCTTGTGTGTGTGGGGGGGGGGGCGCAAATAGGTTTACTCATTGAGTGCCAGCCACTTTTGGAGAACGGACGCTCCCAGTGCCAGAGTTTCAGAGCGTTTTCAGTGATTTCTCGAGGCCCACAGAATATTGTGTGATATGTAAGGGATAATGTATATTGAGGCGGTGATTACGGGGGAAATAATGACCGACAGGTGGATTGAGCCCGACGCGCCAGCGGAGGGCTTAATCGTTCACCTGAAGGTCATTATTTCCCAGTAATCACCGCCTCAATATACATTATCCCGCTTAGAACACGGCCTACAACTAAATCATTCAATAATCTGACAAAAATAATTATTCAAATAGATTTTTTAATAGCGTTTTCAACGACAAAGCGGTTTCATTCGTAATTGGCACACAAGACACCACAGCTGCAACTGGTTGGCCTAATTAGTAGTGTCTTGCTGACAAAAAGCTCTTATCAACTGATTAATCCAGGTGTGGCAGAGCAGCGGTCGGTTGTCGAGAAATAATGACCGGTGAATATTGTTGATTGACCAATCAGAATCGAGTATTCAAGAGAGCCGTGTTCTAATACTATGTAAACACCAAACACGCACAAAGAACGAGGAGACTCTATTGTATCACCAGCAAAAAAAAGTTTATTGATACCATTTTCCGTTCTTTAGTTATCAGCCGGAGAAGATAGGTTGTTTTGAGCAAAAACAGGCGTTTCAAATTAGAACCTGAGATATTCCGCCTTTTGTGAAATTAAGCATTTCAAGCACATTCACTGAGTCTGAAGCTAATATTTTCTGATGTAGTGACGTGGTGTAGTTGTGTGGTGCCCTGCGTGCCCCACCCCCCTCAGCTGCAAACTCCTCCCCACACTAACACACAGCCTCACGCACCCAGGTCTATTTTCGGAGTGCTCCGTTTTTGTGCGCCGGCTCCCAGCGCGACACGGAAAAGCCAAACCGGACTGCTGAGAATGGTTTGGCCCTTCGGCGTCGGGTGCTGCTTTTCTGGCGGATAATCGTGTGGAGAAACTATACAGCAGAGACAGAGAGGCTCAGTTGTGGGCGCAGATTGACTGCTGTTCGCAGCCAACGTCAGCTCCAGCCAGAGCCATCTTTATGGCTCTGGCTGCAGCATGAGCGGTTTCTCTTTCATCACGGGGCTTTTTCCTGCTGTTTTCCTGACCTTTCTCTAATCTGGAGAGCACTGTCGCCACCTAATGGGTCTGTAAAATAGGTTATACACCTTCAATAGCTCCCATATTTTTATAGGAGATGTAATAGGCTTTGATCCACGTCCCACCGTCAAAAAACGCAATTGACGACTTTAGTCGTCATTGGCACTCAACATTACTATCCGAATTGACGACTAAAGTCGTCATTGGCACTCAATGAGTTAAAATGAACACCTACATAGCATTACCACAAGAAAACACGGCTAGGTCGGAACCTAGCATATGGCCAGCGCGATAAAGCATTCACGAGCATCGACACTCAAATCGGCGCGCAAATTGGACTGGACAAAGCCAGATATTGGGCCCGCTTGCGCTGGCCAAAAAGTAATGTAGTACTAGTATAAAATGTTATGATTGCAATCATATGCAATCATAGATTGCAAGCTAGCTTTCTGTTTCCTTCCAAAGCAAAGACCAAGCAAGTCCTCCATGACACTGTAGTCTCGCTTGGCAGATGTTTTGCGCTGTCCCCAGCGCAGGAGAGTCTGGCTCCTCTTATGGCTCGTGCAGACTACAGCGACGTTTGTCGCCTGCTGTCGCTGTTGCCCATTCATTTGGATACGTTGCCAGGTATCCCAGCATGCTTTGCAAGGTGATGAGCGGCGGACGACAGCGACGAGAGGAGGGGCCAATTTGAAATCAACCAGTTGAAGACAGAAATACAGCAAGACAGCCAATCAAGCTGCAGCACCAAGCGACCAGCAGGCGACAGCGGGCGTCTACATGCGACAAACATCATAGTCTACACGGGCCGTGACTCTCAAGCTGGTATACATTCAGGCAGTGTCTCGTCATAGACGCGTGGTCAATGGGTCAGCATGGGGGAAATCCTCCCATTCTCCCCATTCAGCATAGTTAGCATTTAGCTGCTAGCCCAGCCAAGGCAGACAGGATCGGGGATTCAACCCCCGCAGTAAACGCACATCTGAATAGATGTCTATGTCTATGTACCGTCCTACCATTTGTCCTACTGACACGATGATACCGGAAGTAACGTTTTGTGGGCGTTCCCACACAGACCGACTGTATCTATGGTGGGAAAAAAGGCTCCGTTACCTTTACAACCATCCATGGAAATTACCAAGCAGGCCTGCTTTATTGCACAATCCAAAATGTCGTCAAAATTTGCCATTTTCAGCGTGTAGGTTGCTAGCTGCTAGTTAGTGTTGTTGTTTCAGTTAGAGTGACCGCTCGGAGGCATTTGAGAGCGACTTGCAGGGAGTGGAAAGGGATTTCCCTTCGCTCTGACTGAAATGGTCGGCACGAATGGCAGAGCTTATTATCCCCACAGCCTGCTTCCAGTGAGTCAGACTAATGACACTTACATGACTGTTACTTGACTTGAAAAAGGAGTCAATCCGTTTCCTTTTGTGCATTTCCTCCTTTTTGTCTTGCATAACCTTAACAAAAAGAACAATGATAATGTTGATCAATGTCAAACTGGCTAGGAACTATCCCTATAACACTATACAATGTATTCACTAGGGATGCACCGATCGATCGGCACGTGACCGGAAATGGCCGATTTCCACGTGATCGGCCTCGACCGGTGATCTGCGCCGGTCACTCTAAATAGCCGATTCTGTGAGCCGATTTTCACGTGACGTGCGCGCACCCGAAAGCAGTGAGACCGAGACGGATGAGTTGCAGCCTAAACAAAAGCAGCCACTACACACATGCCACAGCATGTCTTCGTCGGTGCGGAAATTTTTCACTGTCAGTGAAGACGATACAAAGCTTGCAGTTTGTCACACATGCAAGTCGAAAATAAGCCACGGAGGGCCAGGGTAGGTTGGAGTCCACTCCAGTCTGAGCGGCTCGCTTCACCTCACCGCAGTCACCGGCCCCTCTTCCCTGACCAGCTGCAGTCCACATCACCGCTGCCTGCTGCTATCTGTCAGTCACGTTGTAACGTGGATACAGGAGAGGACTATTTGTTTTTCGTATTGCGAATAGAACGACGAACATAATAATAAAACGCATCAGACCAGTGTGCAAGGTTTTCTGTGCGAGATGATTTTTTTTCCGAATGGCGGATTAAAAAAAACTGACTCTGTGAGTCAACTCAAACTCATTTCCTCATCTACTCAGCCAAATCCACAACTGTAGAGTGGGCATGGCTTCGAAGGTCTCTGGGCTCCAGACCTAGTTCACACCGGGGACCCAAGCCTTGCCTATGCCTTGCCTTTACCCACGCTTTTAAATAGGCGTCCGTTTTAGTCAACGAGGCTGTGTACACCGGGCGCCTGAGCGTGAACCCTGCGTATACCCACGCCTTGCCTGTGCCTTGCCGATTTTATCGTTTAGGCGTGAGTTCTATTTTCAAGCCGACTAGGCGTGTGCAGGCAGGCTTCTTCTGTCAAGCCATGAAAGAAAAACGCGACAATATCCGTGGGAAATGGCAAAGTCAACTGAATTTCAAAATAAAATGGAGTTACTACAACAGTGTTGAGCAGAGAGAGAGAGAGAGAGATTGACGGGTGGCTATCACGTGGGGCTTTCTCCCTGTCGGCAAAACAATCTTCAGGAGAGAGAATAGCGACCGAAGAAGCAAGATGGACAATGTTGTTGTGCCAGCACATATTCTTGCAAGATTACCTCTCTAAAAAGTCAGACTATATTCAGACCTGGTTATACATATCCAGCATCAATAGAACATTAAATATTAGGGATGGGCATTTCTAGCAAAAACACTATTCGAAATTCGCTGGCCAAAGTCGACTTTTAATCGAAATTCGGGAGAAAAAAAAATGTAAAAAAAAAAAAAAAAAAAAAAAAAAAAAAAGATTTGTTGAGTGAAATGTTGCATTGTCTCCCCTGATTCTAAGTATAGTCGAATCGCTTGGTTTGAGCAAGTAAAACAATTTTTATAAGCATTTTAAGCAAGGTTTATGGAAAAATGAATGGCGGATGAAATCCCATGAAGAGGGAGAGGTTGCTTATAAGAAATGTTTTACTTGCTCAAACCAAGCGATTCGACTATAGGCCTACTTAGAATCAGGGGAGACAATGCAACATTTCACTCACAAAAAAAAAAAAAAAATTTTTTTTTTTTTTTTTTTCAATAAACGAATTTCGACTTTCAATAATAAAAGCCGACCTTGATAATAACAACGATTATTCGAAAATTCGAAATTCGATGCCCATCCCTATTAAATATATCAGATATATTTTACCTAGGCTACCCATGATAATTCGGGACCACACGTGAAAGAATACAGTCGGGAGAGAGGAGAGGCACTTGTGACTCGGCTCCAGGTTCAGCGTGCAAAGGCGTGCGGTGTGATCGATTCACGCCCAGCTCAAGGTCTGCAGGCGTAGGCGTGGGTTGAGGCAAGGCAAGGCGTAGGTTCCCTGTGTCTGTGTGAACGTAGCTATAGGCTATAAACTCCTTGTCCATGGATAACATTTTGACGTTTATTTATTTTATTTTATTAGTTTATTTGGCAGGGACATATACAAAAAAAAAAAACACCATAGGGGAAGATATGCTTTGTAACAGATTTAGCCATATAGGCTACTTTCCATCTGGAGCCCCTGTTCTGTTGCACCTTTTTTCTTTTGGAAAAGTAAATGTATGATAGCTGTTGTTTTATATTCATTGTATTTACACAAAAAAGAAAAGCTCTTTCCAGTAACCTGGAACACTTTTATTTTGAGATGTTTTTGAGTGAGATCGTCCTACCTCATGCAAATGATAAGAAATGTGACATGAATGTTAATTTTCTATTAAAGCAACGTAAAAAATAAAATAAAAAACATTAAAAAAATAACCCGTCAATTATTGTTCTTAGAAAGAAAATCGGAATCGGCCAGGCAAGTCAGACTATTCAAAAATCGGAAATCGGAATCGGCCAAGAAAATAGCAATCGGTGCATCTCTAGTATTAATCCTTATGTAGCCACGCCCATTTGACCCAGTTGTGTGGTCATGCCACGACTTCCGGCTAAGAAAAAGAAAAAGAAAAAGAAAAAGGCCGGCTGCTCCAATATCATCTAACTCTGAATTAACTAATCATTTAGCCAATTGTATGTAGCCTACCATACGAAATAAAAGCAAACGGCAATGTCTAAGAATGCAATGCCATGTAACTGGCTCATTAATTCTCGCATTCCAGGGAATTACGTTAAGTCTGCAGAGGACAGAAAACCATCTGAAGCTTTCTTTGTTGGAGTCCAGGTATGTTTTACAAGAAAGTGCTCGTCATTGTCGACGATAACGTTATCTGATCTGGCTAACAGTGGATCCGCTTGCTTGCTGTGTACCGAGCTCAAAGTAGTAGGCTACGTTCTTTGTTTTACCCCTTCACTGTCCGCTACAAAAACACCTCTCTTCTTCTGACTCTGACGTATTTTATATTTCGCGCCATGACCGCCAGAAGTGTTAACACGACCCGGAAGAATTTGGCCCACCCCCGCGTATGAACCATGGTATGAACATACAGTATTATCAAGTTAGCCAACCCTGGTCCAAGAGATATCCCCAAAAGAGGGGGGCATTCAGACTTCAACTTGCCGTGCTATAAATAATGTCAGCTAGCTACCATTAGTTGCATTCAACTTTGTTGCCACTTGGCTTGCATTTGCAATGACTAATGTTAGCTGAGACACACAAGAAAAGAAAATTCTACATTAGTACTTACGTTAAATCGTCGTTTCATTCTTATTCCCTGACTGTTCCTCTGATCCAGTACAGAAGCACCGTTTCTGCACCTGCCGGCACCTGCACGCGCACATAACTCTTCCTAGTTCCCTGCCTCGTGGGTTGGTCAAATGGCTGTGATTGGCTGGATTTCTAACTTGAAGAAGACCTCTAGAGGCCATCTGATGAAGCGCATCACCTCGTCACTAGCGTTCATGAGTGACTGTCTGACAGCCTGACCTAGCTTGTTTGCAACCACGTGATTCTGATGACCAAAAACTATGGTTGGAGCATGGAGGTGTAGTGTGTACTGTCAATGGTAGGACTAGGAGGGCATGAAGCGAAAAGCAGAATGGACGAGATGGAGGTAGGCTACTTTGCTAGTTGACGATATTGAGATATTGAGATATTGAGAAATTAAGGTAGGTTATAACACAACAGAAAATCATGTTGGATGTGATCTTTGTGTCATGATGTGAGGAGGAGGCAGTAGATAGGCTATATAGCTATTAGTTAGCCTAAGCAACTTCTCCAAAACAAATGAAAGCATCCAGGGGTGGAATATCTTAGTTAAAATTGGCTGTGGTGTCTCTGGTGGTGGTGTCTGTGGCGGTGTCAGTCACGATTGTGATGTCATAAATCAGTGAATTATGTAATCAGTGATGTCACTTGAGCAATTGTGATGTCATCAGCAGTGGGGAGTAGTGAACTACCGGTACATGTAGTTGAACTACGTAGTTGAACTACATTTTGCAGTAGCTTGCTGGTAGTTCAACTACATTCATATTTTTGTGGTGAGTCAAGTAGCCTAGTTAAACTACCTTTTGGTCATGTTTGTGTAGTTTAACTACTGAAACTACAAACTACAATGTTGGGCAATAAAATGAAAGGAACTATCTATTTTTATTTTTTTATTTTACCATTACTGTTGAACCAGGCCCCCATTTGACAGCACGGCCCCTTTTTCTTTCGTCCTGACCTCTTTGAAGGCAGCATAGACGGTGAAGACAGCCAGAATCCCAATAATCTTACTGTACTTCTTGACAAGAAACACAGCCTATGCTGCCTCTGATTGACCTGATATTCTTACTCTAACCTTAAACAATCCTAGCTCAAGACACATTATGCTGCCTCTGATTCTTGTCCTGAGAATCTTACCCTAACCTCAATCCTAGTCAAGTCTTTACTGTTTATTTGTCTGATAAAACGAAACCCAGAAGAACCCAGATTTGTTTAGAGCAAAAATATAACATTGAATGTAGGTTATTGGGTTTCAGCTATTGCAATAAACTCAATTGAGAGGTATATTTTTTGCTGGCATTGTGCTTTTTTGTAGGCTATTATATTTTATTTCATATATCACACATACATTGTAAATTTAATTCTTTTTTTTTTTACAAAGTAGTTTGAACTACTTTTTCTGTGTAGCTTGTAGTTTCCTAAACTGCATTTCTCCCAGGGTAGCTTTGCTATAGTTTCAGCTACAGTTGGTAGCTTCCTAAGCTATGGTTTCAAATAAAAGTAGCTTCCCCAACACTGGTCATAGAGCCACAATATTGTTATAATATTGTAATGAGTAACGATCCAGTCTTGAGGAATAAAGTGCACACTTTTGTCCTGGACCAAGGGGATTGGCCCTTTGGTTTGATGGTTAACGTGTTGTGCATGTTTAAATGACAGACCCGGGTTCAATAGCAGCATCCCCTGTTCCGTTACATTGGTGTCAGAAGTGGGATGGGATGACCGCGTGGTCATCGGAGGCATAGTCCCGTGGTTGCGGAAGGCTCCAGCCTTTCCCTGTCCCCACCCCACCCCACCTCCTCCCTTGCCCTGCTCTCTCCTCCCCCACATCACCCCACTCTCCCTCCCTTGCTCCCCCTCCTCCCTTTTCCTGCTCTCTCCTCTTTCCCCCTTCCCCTGCTCCTTCTCCACCCCCTCCCATTCCCTGCTCTCTCCTCCCCCACATTTCCCATTCCCTCCCCACCTCCTCCCTTTCCCTGCTCCCTCCTCCCCCACATTTCCCATTCCCTCCCCACCTCCTCCCTTTCCCTGCTCTCTCCTCCCCCACATTTCCCATTCCCTCCCCACCTCCTCCCTTTCCCTGCTCTCTCCTCCCCCACATTTCCCATTCCCTCCCCACCTCCTCCCTTTCCCTGCTCCCTCCTCCCCCACATTTCCCATTCCCTCCCCACCTCCTCCCTTTCCCTGCTCTCTCCTCCCCCACATTTCCCATTCCCTCCCCACCTCCTCCCTTTCCCTGCTCCCTCCTCCCCCACATTTCCCATTCCCTCCCCACCTCCTCCCTTTCCCTGCTCTCTCCTCCCCCACATTTCCCATTCCCTCCCCACCTCCTCCCTTTCCCTGCTCTCTCCTCCCCCACATACCCCCGCTCTCCCTCCCCACCTCCTCCCTCTTCCTGCTCTCTCCTCCCCCACATTCCCCCCACTCTCCCTCCCCTGCTCCCTCCCAACCTCCTCCCATTCCCTGATGTCTCCTCCCCCACATTCCCCCCGCTCTCCCTCCCTTGCTCCCTCCTCCCTTTCCCTGCTCTCCCCTCCTCCACATTCCCATGTTCCCTCCCCACCTCTTCCCTTCCTATTCTCTCTTACCCCACATTCCATCCCCCTTTTCTGACTTTCTCTCTGTCTCTCTCTATCATATGATTGTTCAATCTTGTTATTATTACTGTAATTGTTACTGTTGTGTCAGCTAGATTTAGCTATACATATTCTCTGTGAAGTCCTCTGAGACATGCTTGTGAACTAGGGCTACAAATAAACTTGACTTGACTTGACTTGACTTGACCTGACTTGACTTGACTCCAGCCAACTGCCACTGTGGTTGGATGGTTGGTTGGTTGGTTGGTTGCATGCGAAGTACGCAGGGGAGGTTACGACCGTAGTGTTACGACCTGGTCTTGAGGAATAAAGTGTGCATGTTGATCCTTGACTAAGGGGATTGTCCCTTTTGGTCTGATGGTTAACGTGTTGCGCTTGTAAATGACAGACCCAGGCTTGATACCAGCCTCGCCTGTGCCATTACAATATCAACAACCGGCCACCAGATATGATTCAAAGCTTGTGGGCTTTATGGAAACAGTTACGCCCACGTAACTGACGTAGCTAACAGCTAGCTAATGCCAGAGGCTAATGCTAGCTATTTACATGTAGGCTACTGTACATACTGTATTATTTGTCTACTGTATGTATGTCTACTGTACGCCAGTTGTCAGACCACTATCATGGCTGACATCATTACCCGTTTTTACCAACAACTTTTTTAGCACAAAATGAAGTTATTTGTCAAATAAAAATACTGGCAAAACAGTGTGGCTAATCAACAGACCAGGGCAGGACTCAGCAGCAAATTAAATATCTTAAAAATGACAAAATACACTGGAGGGGGGCTTTAAGTGGTTTAAAAGAAGGTACTGTTTCTGCTAGCCTGAGCTCCTTGGGGAGGCTTTCTGAGGAGGAGCCGACCTGATGGCAAATGCCCTGCCTCAGTTTAGAAGAGATGTATAGTATAGAAGAAAATGGGGAAAGAGGGCTACGGCGTTCTGTCGAGTGTAGGCTTTTTCAGAAGGTGCTCATTGGATCCATAGGGTTGAAGATTCAGTAGAAATAACAAAGGAAGTCCAAGGCAACTCTTCAAGAATAATTTAAAAAGCCTTTAATAAAATATGGCTTCCACCGACATGTTTCGGCCAAACTGGCCTTTCTCAAGGTAAATCACCTTGAGAAAGGCCAGTTTGGCCGAAACATGTCGGTGGAAGCCATATTTTATTAAAGGCTTTTTAAATTATTCTTGAAGAGTTGCCTTGGACTTCCTTTGTTATTTCTACTGATGTATAGTATAGTTTGAAAGCACAAATAGAGCTTCATTGGCCATACTAAAGGATAAGAAAAATAAGAACAATTGAATTCAGTTGTCTATGACAGTGACTATGCTTCTCTTCCTGTGGTGTATTAAACTCTGTGCACTGTCATTCAAAATTATTATTGATGCTATTGTTGATACTGTTAATATATTATCACATTTCCCAATGTTGGAAATCCCACGAACAAAGCACTGTAGGTAATGCAGTTCTATAAGTGTAGTTTAAAGAATGTGTTGTAGCAGTATGATCCTGCATTTACACTTCTGTAATTGTGCTGTTAAACTGATTCTTTTCAAGGATCATTTCAGTTATTGTATCTTTGTAGCAACCACGTGTCAAATACAGATTGCTTAAAATGAAGGTAGATTATTGTATATTTTCATCTAGACATTACAATAAAATAGACACATTATGAAGGAGACACAAAGGGAATCAGAATTATGATAAAGAACCATAAGAGGCTGTAATTCTTTCATTTAGGAAATGGAAATCAGTGAAGCAGCTCTTTAATTTATCTGTTGTTTCAATTCAGCACAAATTTTTGCACATTTGTGGCTTTTTTTCTTTCTTTTTTTGCATATACTCATCTCATAAACTCTGTCTGCACCAAACAGAGATGGATTGAGTCATGCATGGCTGTTTGAGCCATCCAGAGTAAATGTAATAAATGTGTATGACTATAATGCTGAATTGCAGCAGTGTCTTAATCTGTGTGACTGCTTTCTTCTGGGGTGAGAGACACAAGAAGATTTCTTGCACATCCCTTAGTTAATTAAAGTTACCACGTGGCAGTTTTCTTATGATTAAAGAATCGTATTAGTAAGAAAAGTATTAATACTGGATTTTCACCTTGGTCGTCAAACATTTAGAGGAAAGGCTTTATGGGTTCACTGGGTCAAAAATCTTGATTTGACCATAAACACAATTTGACCAAGACCAGTTTCCATTGGTCCATAGCCCATCAATGCTGGGACACATCTTGTTCTCGTTCTTGAGCAGTTTTTCATGATTACCTCCGCCAAGGAGGTTATGTTTTCAGTGCCGTTTGTTGTTTGTCTGTCTGTTTGTTAGCAGGATTACGGAAAAACTACTGGGCCGATTTTCATGAAACTTGGAAGTGTGTAGCATGGGCCAAGGAAGAACCCATTACATTTTGGAGCGGATCCGATCTTGGTCGGGTCAAGGGAGGGGGGTGGGGGATAGGGAAAAGGCCGTAGCTAGGCAAAGGAAGGTCGTAGAGAGTCGACATTCAAGGGGTGGGTATAGGAGAGTGGCTAGGTGTATAGACCAGAACGGCAATATAATCTCGCCCCTTTTAGGAGGAAAAGAAACACAAGCCACTGGCCGTCAACTTCAGTGTAAAGTAGCAGTACAAAAAAATTGATAGGAAAAAAAACATATTTTTTTTATTTTTATAAATGACCCAAAGACACCATGACATGAAAATATATTACAACTCGGCGATGCATAGAATACGCAAGATACATCAAAAATATTAGTAGTTACTACTTGCCTTATACAGTATGAACGCTGTATCCAGCCCACTGATGAGTTTCCACCAGGTTGCATGCAATGAGATCCACATTGATGGTGTCACCCCTACTCTATTAAAAAAAACATTGCACATTTTATATGAAGCATCACGTTAGTTCATGCAGGACATGGAAGTCATAGGTTACGCTTAACCTCCAGTCACCATGCTCTCTCAAAGGAGAGAGAGCCTGGTACAGGCAGGAAGACCCGTCCCTCGTACATTTTTGATCGGTGTGTTAGGCAGCGATGCCATTATTTGGTTTTAGTTGTTTGTTTGTTTTTTTTGTTTTTAGCTTTTTGGGTAGCTAGATACTCGCGTCGCCCATGTTTTCTGAACAGAACGTAAGGATTGAGTGGAATATTTTCCTGGAGTACAGCACTTTGGTTCCGGGCGGAAGTCGAGGGTGCGTTCCGCTCATAGCCAGAAGACTCGGAGCGAGGCTTTTCTATCCAGACTAGGCTACGCCCCAGCTGTAATCAGCTGACAGCCGCTGATTGGATCAGCGTTTGAACATTCACCAATCACATCCATTCTCACAACAAGGCAGTCCATTTAAATATGGTCTCCTCTTACTCTGATCTTGCTCCACCTATGCTGCCTCACACCACTGCTGCTGCGCTGTTGACAAAGCTTTGCCTCCACCACCCCAGCCTCCACCTTTCTAGTTTAGAGGCTCAAAGGTTCAACTTTATTCAATGTCTTGCTTTGGGCTCACTCGTGTATCCCCATGGGAGATTCTGCATTGTGCTCCCTGTTTAGCTCAGCATGCTGCTGGGCTGATTCAGGGAGCATCTTCTGTAAAGAGCCTAGCCATCATCGCCAAGCGCCAAACATACAGTAACTGTATTTCCATTTGTGGAACAAATGGTTAAATCTATGACTAAAGTGTTCCTGAATGAATTATTGTTAGTGAAACCAACAACACATCAACTCTTCAGAATATCGATATTAATTTAAGCAGTTTTAAATAGTTTGAAGTGTTTTAAGCTTCTTGTACAGTGTTTTCCTATGGCAGGTTTCCCCGTAAAAGGGGAAGTGGCCTATGAGCCTACTACAAAATGATGTGTTGCTGTTCTGTTCTATCTGGGTGGTGGGAGGGGGCACAGTCAGGAAAGGGGCGGGACTAAGGAAAAATGGCCGGTCGTCGAGAGTCGGGGTTCGAGATCTGGGTATGGGGAGTGTCTGGGTAGCTGTGGGTGGGTCAGGGACAGGGTTAGGATTCTCATCTGACTCAGAAAATTTCCATATTATAGCAGACTGGAGTATTGGCCTTGGCGCAGGTCTGCGCTCTCCAAGTGCATTTCATTCAATTCAAGATTCAAGATTATTTAATAGCCATAGATAGTGAGTAAACATGTTACAAACGAGGAATTTGTATTTGTGCAGTATGCAGCGCAGAGAGAATAGTCATTGCAATTGTGTGGATCTCGTGCAGATTGAGATGTACACACGTTATCGCTGTTTCTATTCAGACTATTGAGTGTGTGTGAACTGCGGATTCTGGCCGTGCCGTTGCTTGCACATGGCTTTATTCAAAACCTCTATGTTGATCAATTCAGGCCATGAACTTTTCTCCTGTTCATTTCTTTATGCTGAGACATTGCCGTTAAATACCATGATGTGCCTTTATTTGAGTTTTGTTAGGACAAGAGTGCACAAAGATTGAATTGGCAACATGTCCTTTGGGATTTCACTCATTCTTTCATTCATTTTCTCTACACGGGTATTCCTATTCAGGGTCAAAGGGGACTTGGAGCCTATCCCAGCATGCATTGGGCAGAAGGCAGCGAAACAGACTGGACGGATCATCAGGCCATCACAGAGCGAACACAGCCACCATGCGACACATTGACATTGTAGTGATTTAGGCTATTTTCCATTTTTGCTTCAACATCACTGAAATGTTTCATTTATATCACACAAACCTTTTATATCAAAATATGCCTTTCTTAATGGCGTCTGCTTTCTGCTGAACTCACCGACAAGCCATTCTCCAATTGCATTGCAGTGCGTTCATTGCGCACTGCAACACTTGTTATGGTCACGTCTGCATATCAACTCAATATTCATGAAATGTTGCCTTTCCCCGATTCTCTAAATCTGCTCTTGTGCGCCAACCTGGTCACATGTACACAGCTGATGGCACCGAAGATGTTTAGAAGGCAACACGATGGAATCTGTCCTTGATTGGGTGTCAGTATTTTGGTGCGTCTGCTCATTGTCATGAAGAAGTGCGGCAGGCAGCAGGAGAACGAGGCCTGAGATATTCCCATAACATCCCCGAACACCCTGTCCGGCTGACGCAGCAGCTGTAGCTAGAATGGAAAGGGCATGTGTTACCTGGGGTACTGCAGGAGGGATATCATATCAGCTGACCAAACCAACAGTGTTGTATAGTCAGATTCATTTCTTTCACGTTTTTGCTGCTCAAAAATTCATATCCTCGTTGTTACCTTTGTCTTGTCTTGTATTTATTAGTAGCTATGCAAATTGCTTGTATTGTGGAAACCGATGAGAATGCTATATTGCAGAAATGAGTGTACAAATGGACTGCATGTACTGACATGTAGCATTTTGTGTTTCTCAAAATTAAGACTGCATTTCCCATAAACCTTGTTGTTTCCTGTTGCAAAGAGGAAAGTACGACTTGTCCCCTCTTCCCCTACCTGGTGTCGACTCTTACATTTGTTTTGAGGAACAAGAAAAAGAACAATAAAGCAGGCCTACATATTTTCATAAAATCAACACAATGTTAAAATACCACATATATCACCTTTAAGTTATGGTCAGAATCTGTATTATTGTAATGTGAAGGTGGATTTGTCCCTTAGAAAATCACATATCAGGGTGCTGTATGTAACATGTTTGGGGATGGACGGAGTTGAAACAAATACTAATTATGTATCCAGCAGCAATTGAAAGTATCTTGGTTCAATCCCCCCCCCTCCCAGATATTAATATAAGAGTAGTTAGTAGCAGTCAGTTAAATGTTTATAGTTCAACACAAAACATACCATTTCGTAAAAAAAGAAAAAACAACAAGATCCACATTGTAGACATAGTCTTCCCTATTCTTGCATCTCTATCTGTCTCACCTTTCTTCTCAATTCCTTCATTGTTGTTTTTTTCTGCCTTTCGGAACAAGCCTTCACATCCCTGCCAGTTACATGTATCGCTGTCAGCGCGTAGCGTAGCAGCCTATACTTTGGATGTAGGTAAAGTACTTTTTCAAACAGCTAGTAGTGTGTGTCGTCTGCCCTGCTGTGTGAAACAATGCCTTTCCCCACTCCTCTTAATGGATTACACATAATGGCTTGAATGGACTGGTTGTAGCCAGATGACAGCAGGTCAGTTCATTATACATGATGCCACTTTTACAGCTCCACCGGCTCACCCACTGCAAGCAGCTCCCCATTGTCATTCCTCAAGATGAGTGAGACACAGAAGAGACAGGACTCTACACAGCCCATAACTGTCCTTCCCAGCAGGCCTTCAAAACTCTCTCTCTCTCTCTCTCTCTCTCACTCACTCACTCACTCACTCACACACACACACACACACACACACACACACACACACACACACACACACACACACACACACACACACACACACACACACACACACACACGCACACAGAGAAGGCTTTCTTCTTTCCATCTGCTAAAGTGGGCTGTTGTGATTGATTTGTGGATTTGCTCCCTCTTTTTTTCTCTCCATTTAAGTGAAATAATGTATGGAAGCAATCTGGCGACAGACATTTTGGAAAATCTATTTGAAATCATTTCAGCTGAAGCCATGGCAGTTTGTCTTCTAAGGGGAGAGGAGCAAAGTATAATTGTCTGCAGTCTAGTAAAACACAGTATAACTGCCATCACACTTGAGTGAGCTTATAGCCATGCTAGTCCCGTGGCCTCTAGAAGATAGAGCAGTTAATGTTCCCTTTTATTTTAGAGGATATGTCACTTGTATCGCAGATTTATACCATGATACAGCAATTTTGTCCAAACAGATGGATAATGGTGTCACCAGGAAAAAAGCCCTGTTTTTATCGAGTTTAGAGCATATTGTTTAGATGGGAAACTATGTGTTGAACAGCTCTGCCAGCGCCTTTTCTCTTTATCTCCCTAATCTTGGCAGTATTAGATTTGATCATTTTTGTTTGAAGGAGGAAAATGTGGCTGTAATGGCTTCCTAATAGCGAACACAGGGGATACAAATCCAGGGACTCTGTTCTGTAGTGCTTCCATAAGCACCACTGATTTATAGAGGTCTTTATGACAGAAAGGAAAATGATCTGCTGCAGGTATAAATCAGGTGAGGAGTAGGAAATTGAACTTAGATATCATCTTGTCAGATGCTTAATGCTCTTCCTCCTGTCACATTCGATAGGACCAATTTGGAGAATCCTGCAGAGGTAAAAAGAAGACAATTAACAATGACAGTGTGGTAATAGATGAAGCCATAAAATGAAGCTGCTGCCTGCAGGATGCTTTGTATGATTTCCACATGAGGTAGTGCCATGGGTGCGTTCAGTTTCCCCTCCTGAACATGGGTAATTCTGTTTTTGGTGCATTCTGGGGCACAACAAGTGACGTTCCTTCCCTCAAAAATATTATTTTTGTAAAACAGCTGAAACAGAGAATCCATTTTTGTGCTTTGGGTCTCCTGTACAACTGATATGTTTATTATTCTGCGTATGAAGGGACTTGTAAATTTAAGTAAATCCCATTTGTCTGATATTGATTCCCATGGCATTTTCCCCCAACACTGCTTTAAATTAATCAATATATCAATGGTCAAGCAGAAAATACTCTACCTATTGCCTTTAGTGCAAAAATAAATTGTATTACTGTGTTGAAATCTAATATACAGTACATATAATAGTAGATACGTTTTAGGTTTCGATGATTACTAATGCTATGACTAAATAGATATTTTCACACATTCTGATGTAATCAGGAATGGTCAAATCCAAAACAATGTACCTTCTGTATATGCTTGATTCTGGACTTCTAAAACTTTGCCCTCTGAGTTCTACTGCTATATATTGTTTACAGTAATAATTGCCAGAATTGTATTGCTGCTCAAACAGATGTCGTTACTCAGTGGTGTAATGAGTCCAGGATAGGACAGAGAATGACAATGCTCCCTGATCCCTGAATGTCACTCTGGTGTAAACTACAGCACAGTGCTTTATTGCCAGCATCATGCATTCAATGGCATGCATTCATGATTTGACAGATAGAATGTGGAGGGGAAAAATGGAACCCCATCCATCCAGCTGGGTGCGGCGGCATCAAATGGCCTGAATTTTAAAAACTAATTTCTTGGAAGCTGATGACCTTTTGTGAAATCCTTTTACGCTGCTCAAGTTTGTCAAGTGGCAATTCAAGTCCAAGTAGCTAAGAACTAATAACCAGAGATCTACTGCAGGAACCATCACCTCTCATAGCTCATCAAGAGAAGCTCTCGTATGAGCTAATTTGATTTTAATGCTTCTCTGAAGGGGATGGTGCTCTTATTACTGTGTAATGATGCTGTTGTCAAGAGCCAATGGTGATCTCTAATATCCCAGCCATGTTAACGGCTTTTGTGACACTCATCCCAGTATTTTCCACATCGCCTCCAATTCACAATGGGTTATGCAGTACATTTATTACTTTGTTGTTCCTCCTACTTTGTGATGGACAGAAACATGGTGAATCTTTAAAACTCCCTTCTTTATTATCTCGGTGCGATGTGGTACTTTTTTGTATTCAGTACAGTAGATAGAGGATAACGATGAAGGTCTTCGCTGAGATGAGGAGAATTTTGAAGTGCTCACACTCGGGGGCAGCAAATGGAAAAGTGACAAGCCTGGTGCACTTGTCTATTTTACTTATTCTGTGCCTCTGTTTCATATTCCGCTTCGCACTGCGGGGTTATTTTCCTCCAGGGTTCAGGAGGGCATGCTCTTTCATTTCTTCAGAAAATTGTTTCGCAGGATTTCAATCTTTGGCTGCTAGATATGACAAAACACAATATCAAGAACACTTATGTTTCTTATCTGCCATTTTTTCTGGGTATAAATAAAAGATCAGTATAAATTTAAGTCAAGTGGCCTCGAATGCACATGTGAGAGATGAGTTTGAAAAGAGCTATGGACCTTGGGACAGCCCCACTGTACATTTTCATCGCTTGCTCAGAATTACCTTGGCACTGGGGCTTTGTATGTCATTTGTCATCCTTGAAAATCAATTAGTGATACTATGATAACAGCACATATGTCATCCATTCACTTTTTGGACAGTTGGAGACAAAACCCTGCGGGTGTATCCTTTAACTTTATATTATATTATGTTATATATATATTAACAGCATTGCTTTGAGTTGGTCATATTATATGTAATACTGTAGGTCAAGCTGACGGGCAATTAGGTGCAGACTATCATCACTATAAACATCCTTATCAGGGGAGCTGGAGAGTGATCTCAAATATCGATTGTACGTAAATAGGCCTTAAACTTGCCATCCAATAAAAATCATCTCACAGTACAAATGTTCATAGCACCAGAGTAAGAATAGATTTTATAAGCAAAGATTTTTGATGACAGCTGAGAAGACAATCTTATTAAAATCTAAACTATTTTTCTGTACATTCCCGATTGGTTTACTCACTCCATCTGCCCCTGTGTTAAATCTTCCATACATGAGAAATGGTTTTGCGAATGAGGAAAAACTGACGGTAAAACAAAAGATTGAATGTTCAAAACCTTGCACACAAATAATTCTGACTCTGCAGTAAAAACTGTCAAGAAAAACAAATGCTTATGATTTAATGCAAGCACTGGAATCAAAAATGTTACACAAAAATTAATTTCCAATCCATCACAAAGGACAAAGACTTTTGTTAGTATGTTTGTTTACTCATGATGATGCACATATCTGTAGCCTAATGGCATACACTGAATAGCCGCCCAATGCTGAGAAAATATCTAAACATCATCCTATTGATGTCCCATCTTTTCCCCGTTTGGCTCTTGTCAGAGGTCAACCTCAAACAGCATGCGGTGGAATCAGGCGTTACTGTTGGTGTCACATTGATGCATTACAAAGCCCGGGAGGTCACGTCTCTGTAAACATACATTATCAAAACCCATAGAAGATGTGAGATGTTGACCTCACCGAGTTTACGGTGGATCTTCAGGGGAAGAGGGTCGCGTAATGGCAAAGAGCAACTTTGTAGCCACAATGACTTTCTTGTTGCAAATGAAGAGGGTCAAGCAATCAAGAGCGGTCGGGCTGCGTGTCAGCACCATTATCTTACGCTGTCTGAAATGATCAATGAGCTCAAATAAAATGATCACAAGCTAAAATTGGCCTTCTAATGAAAATGGACAGTTTTAACATGCTCTTCTAAATGTCCTATGGTGAGGAGCCGAGGTAGCCCATCACAAAAACTAACATTCTGCACATGCATAGATACATGCAGGTATTATTAGCCAATTATAAAACGGCTCTCTCAAATCAAGCAATCTGATTGGTTCACAGCCATTGTATAAATCCAATAACCCACTCCAATAACCCATGGCCATGGGTTATTGAGTTGCCATGGCAACTCTTACTAAAAGGCTTTGGTTACCTCAAATGACAGTGTAGAAAAAACAAATGGCGGAGAAAGCTGTCAGATCCTTGTGAATCGATCTTCGCTTATAACTTTACTAATACTTTGCAGAAAATTATGTTTTGTACAAGAATAGACGCGGGCTAATGTCTTAACCCCTCTCTCGCGCGCCCTCACTCTTAACCCCGCATTTCTAAATAAGACGTAACGTTAGTTGGTGTCGGCATACGGCTCTGGTGTCGGGCTTTGCAAAAAGCTCTCAGCTTCTCAGCAAGCGCCAGGATTGGCCAATGTCAACTTCAGTCTCCAGAACGATCCAATCAAATCACCCGCACGTCTATCTTCTTGCTAGAGGTCCCGCCTTACAGTAGTGTTTCAACTGACTATCAGAATACCATGCCAGTCGGACTTATAGTATTATTATTATATTTATATTATCATACTTGGAAACCGTTTTATAAAAGCAATATAGCACTCGAGCAGCGTGTGTTGTGGCATATATCCCGCTGATCAGTTGTTATCCCACTCGGCCTGCGGCCTCGTGGGATAACAACTGATCAGCGGGATATATTTGCCACAACACACTGGCTCTCATGCTATATTGCTTAAATATATTTCCAACAAAACAGTGGAGCTATTATCAGTTCAGCAGATCCTCCAGCACATATGATCTACAAAATCACAAATTAGGCCTAACTTATTTGATGGATTTGTTGAGATCCTGAGCACACATGTTTACGTTCTCAAAAGTTTATTTAATAATATTCAGACAAAACTGGCATTACACATTGAGCAAACAGCTTGCATTGAACAACAGTTCAATGACTTTAATGGCAATATCCTGAAGCAGTGGAGATGGGATATTGTGTAACAGTGGGTTGAGGGACAAAATTTGTGTAGGTAAGGGGGGAGAGAAATAAACCCCAAAAAGCAACAAAGTGTGGTTGGCCACAACTTCCCATCCATACTGTCTCAACATGTTGCATGTGTATCAGTCTTGACATATAAAAAGGCACTCAGGACAGGTGCAAACTACTGACATCTCCTCAGCAATAAATACAAATGTGCATTCCTATAATGGTACCATAGTTGTGTAAACACGTTAGTTCCATTGTGCTACAGAGTACCCAAGCTATTCATACGGCCATGAAAGGCACATTTTTATAGAAAAATATCGATAAATATTCTTTCCCATAAATAAAGATTTCATTTCCCACAAAGCAGGATGTTTTTGCAGTTCTGTAGATATAGAATAATGTTACTGTACATTCAGTCAAGAAACCACAAACAAAACAAGTGACAATATGGAAAATACATTTTCGATATGAAAACATAACCGCAAATAAATGCATTGAAATGAAACATGAAATTGAACATTGACATGAAATTAAACATTTCTTCTTGCTCTCAGTTACAATAGACTGGACATGTAAACAAAAAAATTGGGTCATTTGGCTGTTGCTAACAATACTTAGTCCTATGCATTTCATTATTAAATTCATATTTATTGCTACAACTATAAAAGCAATTCTGAAAAGAAAAGACTGTAAGTTGAAAATCGGGTTAACTACTGGCTCGCTAATGTTCTATTCCAACTTACGGTATTTACTTATATGTTAACCATCATGATGTTTCCTCACAGAAAGAATAAAGCTCCAGCATTACTTGTGTTGAAATCACTTTCTATTCCACTTCCATGGCGGACACATCTTGTTCCCCATCAGATTTTTCGGAAGGGATGTCCTGTGACTCTGGAGTGCCTTGCTCGTCTGATTCGGGGCTGCCTTCTGTGGTAGGAGTTCCTGGCTCTTGGGTGTCTGATTCAGCAGAGGTGTCAGCAAGCTTGTCATTTTCTGGGAATCAGAGATACATTTCAGTTTTGCATTCAAAATATGTATCAACAAATAACCCACAAAACCAAGCTTAATTTCAACCCAAATTATAGCTGCTGCACAGCAATGGGTCGTGGCCAGGCACTGATGACATCATCAGTGATATCACAATGCACAATTGCTCAAGTGACATCACTTGAGCACTCCATAATGTGTGGACCAAATTAATTTGGCATTATGAGGAACATACCTAAAAGAGGCTGGCTTTCATCTGCGTCAGGACCAGATGATGGTACTGCGTCAGGACCAGATGATGGTACGGCTGCTTCAGTCGACATCTTCTGCTCACCAATGATCTCAGGGAGTCGAGGGGCTTGAGGCCTGGTCTTTCTTGCAGGGTTCAGGAAATAACAATACGCACATCGGAAGGCTGAAATAAGACACATAAAACACTGTACATAATATAGTCCACGTCACCTGAGTCACTAATACATTTTCATACAGACACAGATTAATATACATGAATATGAAACCAATGACAAAAGAAAAAAATGCCAGAGATGCATAAACACTTCAGATCGATGTGCAGCACTAGTTTGCATATTCAATCTTGTGTTTTTGCTTACAGAGGTCGGTAGTGGCAGAGGCATTTAAGAGCCATATGATATACTATGCTGCCAAATGCTAGAGGGCAAATGAAGGCACAGTGTTTGATGGAGACTGACAAAGGGTGTTGTGTTTCTCTAAATCTTACCAACATATTCAAATTCCTCTTTTAATGCCATGCCGTTATGGGACAGACACTGCTGGCATATGAGAGCATATCTAAAGAGGGAGCAAAAACAATCTGGGTGAGAGTGCAGACATGGAATGACATTACCCAAAGATCATTCTGTTGATATATAGGATGACATTTTCCACAGCTCAAGTGGAGCACAAGTATTAGTAATCCACTAATAATCTTGGGACATTAATCTGCATTTTGACCTCAATTTCCATAGAAAGAAGGTGGTAAATTTGGCAATTATGTAGAATATGAAATGCATCTAAATAATTCTAGGTGGTGCATTTTGTGTGTGTATGTGTGTGTGTGTGTGTGTGTGTGTGTGTGTGTGTGTGTGTACAGATTGGGATGAGGAACCTAGTGTATAATACAAAACCACACAAGAAAGAATGAAGAATCTTTATTCCAAGGTAAACTGTTAAAATATGAGTGTATTACTGAAAAGAGCGGTTTAAAAGCAGAGGTTGCGTACCTGTTCTGAGGGCCATCTCCAACAAGATACTCAATGACCCTGTCCACAGCGCCTCTCTCCCTCGGGAGCACAGGTCTGGCCAGGGGCGGGCCTGGGGGGTGGATCCCTGTTAAAGCATAGCACCCATGCCCATTAGCTACACACACTCTGCAGCCTGGAATACAAATCAGTGTAAACAGGGCCACACTACAGCAAGAGCTTTGTGAAATAGTGAGGCAGAGGTTCACTTCACAGTTAGCTGCACAAGGCATGATCCATTTGTACAAAACCTGCCCCTTTTTCATAATGACTCCAAAACTGCATCTCACTTGCAAAGCACGTGCAGATTCCCTGCCGTGTTGGTGAGTAGTAATTAATATAATCTAACATCAAGAGCAATCATAGGAAGATGACTGGTCATTTCTGTGAGACTTGGCAGAGCCTCAGTATCCTGCTGGTTATTAATTTACCAACATATGGAAACTCTGTGGTGACTCTTTGTATCAAATTGCTTTTCACTTTCAATTTTCAACAGACGCAGCTGATAGCATCAAGTCATGTAAACCATTTGTGAGGTGTGCCCAATGCCAAAGGTAATTTCACCAAGCATTAAGAGACATTTAGTGAGATTCCACCACCAATGCCCAGAGAACAAACGCAGGTCTGGCTAATTAATCACAGTTAACATGATCTTGCTTCGTGCATACCTCACAGTTGGCATTCCACATGGCAATTACAGCATGCTGCTTCCTCTAGGAGCACATTTTCCTTTACTGTTTGCACTTATTTGCATCTTCTGGGGAGCGTTCATAGTCCAGAAATAATTCATATTGAATATTCAATACTTACACACTCCAAAGAAACCTTTTTACAACAAGCGTTCTTTGGAGAGTTCCTCAGTGTTGGCTGGCTCCCATTTCAAATCTTTAAAAGCAACTCAAGAACTACACACGTTATATTACTTATATAAAGGCAATAATTGTACATTTCCAAATTATATCAGAAGTTATCGCCTACTTTTCAACTGACTTTGCTATTATAGTTTTTTTTAGAAAGGCTTAGCGGTAACCTTGTAGTAAAATATTTGAAAACTACATCCACACAATTACCCATTACAACTATACAACATATACCACCCTTGCTGACAACACACAGAGCCTTGAGCAACTGGGGACACGGAGCCAGGGAAGAGTAAATCACACCTTAATCGACCACATTATGATGTGCTCCCCCTGTGTGCAGGTAACTCACCCACTCCTAGAACAGGTGTGCCAGGGGTCACAAGCTTCCTCATCAAGCTCTGCTGAGCAGCTACAGCCGACAGGCTCCTCTCTGGGGGTCCACCTGGAGCAGTGTGGTGAGATCGTCCAGGGTAGGTGGGCCCCGAGGCGAGAGGGGGACGGGCTGCGGCATTGCCTGCAGGACTCAACACCACTGGGGGGGTCTTTGGGATGACATTGCGCTGCCGGAGTTCTAACACAGGAAACATTGCAGGCTGCTTAACACCGGTAAGCAGCAATGCCAAAAGAGAAAGTAGGGCCCTTTAAAAATAATGGTGTCATCTTCGAAAATAATAGCTACCTTGTCCTGGTTTTGCAATCATGTGAGGTCCGACTGGAGAGGATTCCAGCTCCTTAATATGAATAACAAACAGTGTTAGGGGATTTTTTTCCCCAACATTCATGGTATAAATCAAATGGATGGCCCATTTACCTTCACAAGTTATAAAAAAAAAACCCAACCAAGTATTTATGAGAGGACAGAAAACTTACGTTTTTCTTGGAATCAGGATCAAACCTCTCAAGGATCATTTTAGCATTTTTATACGTCTCAGTCTCCATAACTTCTTCAAGCTGTTAAAAGATACAATGTATATAATATATGTAAAAAACTATTTTTCAATATAGTTTCAACAAGAAAATCAATACTAGAATAAGAGTATCAAGTTGGATTGCATAGTAATCAAAACAACAATTAAATGACCATCATAATCATTGTAATAAATGTTTTCTTTTTTTTTGACTGCCAGAAATATCAAATGTTCAGGTGAGTGTGAAAGGACACCAATAAGTTACCTCCCTAAAGTGTACATCTTCATTTAAAACAAGTACCAAACATTTCTAATTGTTTACACATAATATGAAGAATAATTACATTCACTACTTCGATAATGGAGAGTGTGAAAATCCATCAGCCCTAATTATTGAAAGTTATTAGACTTGACAGAGGATGACAAGCAATTCCTCAGATTTATTTATTTCTGGCACTAAATGCTATTAATTAAAATGATATTAGCACAGTGCTTTACTGAGTTAAGTCACTGTACTAATCAAGTGCTGTCTGCATTGATATTAGATTATTTATTAAGAGTAGCTAATTATCTTGCTCCAAAACGCTGAGAAGGATCAATAAGAGCAGCACACAGGCTTAGGTACATGACTTGCAGTATGAAGGGAAAGTCTTCACTTCGCTGGAGAAACTACACATCCAAATTACAATGCACTCTATATCCTCTTTAGACATTATGGGCCATACCTTATGCCCAGTGCAAGGACAAGGGCAAGTGTTGTCTTTGCTAGTTTCTAGCACTCAAAATCTTTTTTTCTTTTAATTAGTTACCACTGGGTCACTGAAACACGTCCTTTGATGTAGTGACCCACTGGGTCACTGAAACACGTCCTTTGATGTAGTGACCCAATGGCAATTAAAAGAAAAGGGAGATTTTGAGTGCTAGAAACTAGCAAAGATAACGGTTGCCCTCGCACTGGGCGTTAAGATACGCCCCTATATGAGTTACAGTACATAATGTTTCTCTCACTCATCATAGAGTTAGCTGCAGATGCATGACACTTGTGGTTTAAAGCAGTTATCTCAAGCTGGCAGTGCTGATTTCAGAGTTTTGAGAGACAATTCAGGGATAAATGCCTCAAGCTTTTGAATTGACACCAACTATAGGACGAATCAGCGTGACATCACAACCACCCGGAAATGCAGAACCGCAGCAGTTAACTAGTATGAGGTGTCCCAAACAAACATTAAAGTGTAACTAACCCCCAAAACACTTTTTTTCAGCTTTTAACCAATATATATGACTTTGGGGGTGGTGTGTGAAGAATGCTGGTCAAAATTTCCACATTTGAGACCAAACAGTTGCCATTTTACCATTCGTATCATTTTTCAGCAGCATAACTGGCATAAGTGCCCTCTATGGGTGGAACACTGCTTTTTTTTGCCCTCAAATGAATGGGAGATTTGGTACAACCTGACGTCACGTTGTCCCCAAAGACTATGGGATTTCAAGATAGTTACTCCCCTACTCCCCCTGTACCCTTTCCCGGCTCCTCACAACTCAAGCTTATTCATAGCTTTCAAGGGGCGTTACGTGCTGCCGGGAACGCCCACCTGGCGGTCAAAAAAAAACTTGTTGATTCCGTTGCCTGCGAGTCGACTCACGCTGTTTGTTCAGCCAAAGTGCCGGATAGCCTACCTGTTGTGCTATCGGTTGCACTAAACCGATGAGGAAACACGCCTGGCTTGTGTTTTACAGAATCCCATCTGAGAAAGAAAGGAGGAGGTTGTGGATTTGTGCGACGTGGTTCAGTCGCTGGGAAGGGCAAAAAAAATTGCTTTTTTTTCTACCATCAAAGTACACACGTCTTTGCTCTTTGCGGCCAACATTTCATCAAAGGTAAGCTCAAGTAACGTTACAATAATGATTAATACCCCGTTAACGTTACTTGAGCTTACCTTTGATGAAATGTTGGCCGCAAAGAGCAAAGACGTGTGTACTTTGATGGTAGAAAAAAAAGCCATTTTTTTTGCCCTTCCCAGCGACTGAACCACGTCGCACAAATCCACAACCTTCTCCTTTCTTTCTCCGACGGGATTCTGTAAAACACAAGCCAGTCGTGTCTCCTCGTCGGTTTAGTGCAACCGATAGCACAACAGGTAGGCTATCCGGCACTTTGGCTGAACAAACAGCGTGAGTCGACTCGCAGGCAACGGAATGAACAAGTTTTTTTTTGACCGTAGGGTGGGCGTTCCCGGCAGCACGTAACGCCCCTTGAAAGCTATGAATTGGAGGGAGGGAGGGGTTATTGTGTGTTTGCAGCTGCAGCTCCGAGGCTCCCCAGCCACACAGTCACACACAGACCCTCACCTGACGTTAGTCTGCCAGGACTCATGTCATGACATGTAGCTTTCTGCTCAGTCAGCGACAGACAGTGTGCTGTCAGTACGTAAAAAACAACGAAACAAGCCGTGTGTGCCGCGTGTCCATCGGTGTACAGCGCAGACAGCTCCCGAACAGAGAGAGAGAGAGAGAGAGAAACAAGCCGTGGGTGCGTCCGTGTGTGTAGGCTACAGCAGCAGACAAAGGAAAAATCAGAGGTGCAGTAACTTAACAAGAATCACGAAAAGCCCCTAAACGAAAATTAAAAATTGATTTCATGGCGCGGTATATGGCAAGTTGGACGAGGGAATGACGTGGAGAAATCTCGCATTGTGATTACATGAGCGTGAGAGCGGGGCGTTTGTCCTCACTATTGTGCTGTGGTCTCGCGTCACTAGTCTCTTTTAACGTAAGTTACACAAGCCGCCACACACATACATGGGAGAAAAATAATTAAATTTCTAGTTCACCACTGAATGGCCAAATTGATATAACTTTCAACCATTTTGAGCAACGCTGTTTCCATACAGGCCACCAGCATTGGCTAGTTGTTGATATTTATAAAGATTTTGCAGCTCTCATATAAATTATTTTCGAGGCGGTGAGCAAACTGTAATGGCGTCGATTTCCTTGAAAAAATTCCTGAGCTGAGCACAGCCAAAGAGTATAGTATAGACAAGAGGATACGTAATTTCTTGGTTTTTCCCATATGTTTTTTCAAATCGCCGTTTTGTTACATATCTGGGGGGTTAGTCCCCCTTTAATATCTCAAAAGCAATACATCACATCGCTTATATTTTGACATTCTGAGTGAGAGCAGAAGTAGCTCAAGGGTCTGATTTGTATGTCGTGTTAAAGTTGTGTAAACTGTCGCAGTTTTTAAAATAAAGTTAATTTAGAAAAAAAACACTGCCCGTTAGAGTGAGACACTCAAGGCTGGCTTCATAGGGTCCCATTATAAAGTTGCCCCCAGTAAGCCATTTGTTTACCAACACTGATCCCTTGTATAAGTGCTAAAAATGATCACTACAATTAAAATACGGTATATGCCCCAATCTTTTTAATGCCTTTATCATGCCTACTACTACCCATCTAGTGAGTCATTTGGTGGGGTTAAGGGGGTGGCCAGACAGAAATGGATGAAATGTATCAAGTTCTTTCCATTCTTTGTCTGATTGGAATACAAAATCAAGCTGTTGCGGTTCATGAAGAGGGCAGATGGATATATTGTGTAAAAACCGAAACATGGCAAGCCCGATAAGCGCAGTCTCTTTGCGATCGTCTTTCTCATTCAGACAACAGCAAATACTCAGTGCTGTGGGTGCATACAACTATGGGAAGCTGTGTACAAATCAAATGTGTTGCTTTTCCATTTTGAAAATCAAGACGAAGAGCAAGCTCCACCTTCGACATCTCTGATAATCTAGTGAACAGCTACACAACAACAGATGATTATGTGTATAGTGCAGTCAGGCGTGGCTTTAAGTCATTTTAGGGCACGGCCACTTTGGCTTTTGATAAATACCAACTTATTTGGGCATCGCGGCCCAAATGTAGGACACCAAGGCCAAAACCAATATTTATTAAAAACGTTTTTGTTTTTTCCCCCCCAACAAAATAATAAATATCCTAATCCTAATATAACAATTAAGTCCTGCAGTCCTACTTACTGAACTTAACATTTAGCAATAGCTTAGCGGTTACGATAGCTTCCCTCTCTCCCTCAGTTTAATTAATTCGCTGTTAATGTTTACGTTACACATATTTATGGGACTGGGAGAAATCTCCCGCTACTGTTCATGTCCAGCGTGATGACGGAGACTGGGAAATGTGAGTTTGATTATTTGCTGCATTGCATGTAGTTTTAAATGAGGAAATCCACAATTGTCTTATAAGGGCACAACGTCCAGTTCAAAACAGGGCATGGTAAACTGGCCGTGTCCAGAGTTAATTTTAGAAGGGGCATTATGGTCACACTCTGGGGCACCCACGACCCTGACCTTTTGGCCTTAGTAGAGATCAACAGTCACGTTTCCTCCCCCACAAGTGAATTCCCCGTTCATTTTCTCCATAGACATTTCGAAAAATCCTTATATAACGAGTTTTAAGGCTTGAACCAAGCCAACCAGTCTTCCAGAGAATCATAAACAAGAAATAAATCTTTTTTCCCGGCATTAATTTGTTGTTTTTGCTGAAAGTGAAATGTTTTATGGTCACTCTCGATTCTCTGGAAGACTGTTTGGCTTGGTTCAAGCCTTAAAACTCGTTATATAAGGATTTCTCGAAATGTCTATGGAGAAAATGAATGGGGAACTCACTTCTGGATCAAGAAACGTCACGACTGTTGAGCTCTATCATTCCTGTCCTGTAGCAGTTCAACAAAAGTTCAAATGGTTTCAACTTTTGTTGTACGAAGCTACAAACGCAGCGTAGACAGATTGACAGCCTGCCTGTTATCCATCAACATATAAATCACATAGGGAATTAAATTGCCTCAATTTGTCTTCACTGCGAGATTTTATGTCTTGTATTATTGTTTGACCCCTGATATCATGATATATCATGACACAAACAAGTGATTCTAATACAGCAACAGTGAGTTATTTTCACTACACTTTGCTTTCCCCCCCCTGACCAATCTGGGGAGAGCCGTAGACACACACATGCTTCCTCCGATACATGTGCAGTTGCCAGCCGCTTCTTTTCACCTGACGGCGGGGAGCTTCACCGGCAGGACGTAGCACGTGGGAGGATCACGCTATGCCCACCAGTTTCCCCTCCGAACGGGCGCCCCGACACGAACCTGCAAGTCTCGTGTTGGTAGGCAGGGAATCTACTGCTACACTACCCGGACGGCCCCACTTTGCATTTTTCAAACAAATTATTTTCATGTTTACGCCTATCAACTTCAAATGTGTTACTCAAGGGATATGTTGTTTGCCTTTCTTCTTGTATCTCGATTACAGTATATTATGCTATCCATCTTTTGAGTTCATCAATTATTTTCTTTGTATATTAAAGACGTTTTGAGGCAACTTTGTCCATGTGTGTCTTAGCACAGCATCTTTCTTTTCAAAGCATCAAGAGGCCAAAACCAGCCTTGGGGCATTTCAAACCACAAGTGTCATAGGTAACAATGTTCTTTGACACTATAGGCTACAGAGTGGAAAGTGAGGAAAATACTGTATATAGATCCAAAAAGAAAGCCACTTACTATTTTCCTTTTCTGTGCTTTAAGTTCTTCTAATTTTTCATCTGAAACAAAACATTTTTAGAATTTATATTTAAAGACCATATAAAAAATGACTATGTGGTATATTATGTAACAACAATAAATAGAATCTTACTATTTTTTTCAGTTCTCCGTGAAAAAAGAATTATAATCATTTTCCGAAGAAACCACACTCTAAAGGGCAAAGCAAGAGACAAACTGGTTCATAGGTTTTAGTTACTACATAGTGAAAATGTGATGAATTATTTTGTATACTTACATTAAAGGAAATACTACAAATGGAAGGGACAATATAAGCCGCCCCATCAGCTGTTCAGGCAGGTACCAGAAATACACAACTAGACATGTGATCAGGTAGAGGAGAGACGAGTAGAGAAGCAGACGCCCGACCCATATCTTCAACTGCCTCTGGTACTTTTCACTGTATTCCTCAAAAGTCTGGATATCCTGTGAAAGCAATTACAAATCAGTGCATTAACACAGCAGTCTTTTGGCAGATGAAAACATTTCAAAAACGTAAAAGATATAGGACAGATTAAGATGTCTATGGTGACGCATTCAAGTATCCACTTTGTTAAACCAATTGTATCACATTATAACCATTCAAAATACCTAATAAGTGTGTTGCAGATTTGTTTTAAAGTTAAATCTATTATGCTTAACTGTTGCATTTTTACAATCAATACCATTTTCTTTAGTAGGATTGATAATTAAAATGCAAACATGCAGCTTATCAGCACAGTATTATTCAAACTTGGCTTAGAAAAGGGGAGCATGTCATGCAGGAAGGCGTGATCAAATCATGTGCAAATTTCCATTCTGGCAAAAAAGAAACAAAAAACTCCTTCAGTTCAATTCACTTTCATTTTGCACTTAACAAGCAACTCATTCATCCTTCCTTTTTATAAAGAAGGAAATGCAACCCCAGTGCTTTAAAAGTGTTGATAATCCCCTCCAGAAATAGTTGGTGGACAGAATGGGAGCCAGTGTTAGTCACTGTGGATAAAGTGATGCTGCAGTTACAGCAGCATGTGTGTCTGTCACTCTGTCTGAGCATTGCATAACCGGATCTCAGCCCCAGCCACACAACAGGCTGTGTGGGTCATGGGTGTGGGTAAGGAAAATAAAAAAACAAGACGACAAAATACTTCCTCTTTATTGATGCAAAGGAAGACTAAACAGGCCAACAACCATCTCTCCACATGACAGGATTCTATTCTACACAAAGTTTATTTTTATTTTTTGAAAGAGGGAACAACATGGAATGAAAGGCTAGCCCAGTAACTAATGATTTCTAGGTTACTCCTGGTACTATTGATGCCCATTACTGCCAATGCCAAAGTGCCTATGAGCAATGTCGCCTAACCTCCTAAGTACAGTAAGGGCAGGAGGACCTGTATGCATAGTATTCTGTGAACACAGCCATCTTGGTAGGAAAATAGCAGGTGTTTCTAATCAATTAACAGGTGATTCCAATCAAATGACAAACACATTCAATGAGCTGTGTGTATAAAGTGGCCATACAGGTCAGAAATGCATGTGACATCATGGGAATATTATGAATATCACATCATGGTAACTTTTCATTTTGATCATTAAGAAATTGCCTTTTTTTGTATGGGAAGTGGATAAACAGCACTCTCCCTTTATATCAAGAAGACACCTTCAGCATTTGTAATTGACCACTGCAAACCAGTCTTCTCTAACCTATTGTCAATTTTCACCTAGGTTTAACCTGTATCACTATTCCCAAGCCTATGCAGGATAAATAAGTGTAATTGCTATAGCTGATATGTGCAATGCATACATAAAATTCTCCATTGTTATGCTGCTGAAAAACTTTAATTTATCACATTAGGCATGTCCTCAGCCTTTCTATTTTCCCCAAAGGACCACAATATAAATAAACTCTTTGGCTTTATTCTGTATCATGACCCTTTAAATTCATGCATATCTTCTGCCTTAAAAACTGTACATGCATTATCAACTGGACTTGCTTTGTAAAATAAATTTAAACCACCCAATCAATCAATCAGCACTAGCTCTTGGGCTCTGCGTGTGCACACTGGATGAGCACGAATGTTTTAAGTTCATGCTGTTTGTGTCTATCTACCTGTGCTTCTTATGATGCGACCATATTTAATGGCCTGGCTTCATTTGCATAAGTTCCACAATGCACATTAGGCGATGCAGTACAGGCTACTAAATGTTTAGGACATAGATTTCTATTGCTTTAGTAGGTCATTTATAGCACATTATCTCATAGCACATATCCGCAAAATGGAAAGAGGAAAAACTTCCAGGAAGTAGGTTATGAGAGCTAAACGTATTATATAATATCACACCAACACCTCAGGCAATCTATCTTTGGGAAGGGTTTGGGTAAAACATACCTTATCAAGTCCTTCCAAAACCTCCACAGTGGATGGTTTAGCCTGCAAGACAAAACATTTCTTTTTAAATAATAATAAAAACATTTGCCACAAGAAGTCCTATGTTTCTGCATGAGAGTTCTCTCTGGGAACTAGAAGCTCCTTTCATATATATAATTTTTTTTGCATATCCTATTTTGTATAGGCTATAATTGTGCGGGTGTGTTGTCTGTGGTTTCAGTTGCTTTGCACAATCAGTTAGGCTACATTGCAGGTGTTCCTATAGACGGTTTTCACCAGAGCGCAACCCCACAGCACTTCCTTTTTCTCAGCATTCGGTAAACTGCAGAAATATTCACTCGACATCGTTACTTTTGTTTTCGCTGCTCAGCTGTATAGACGGTTTTCACGGAATGGTCAGTCCTGCACTTGAATGTTTTTTTTTCTTTTATGTCCATAGCAAACACTGCAACAGGAAGTGAGCGGGGGTTCAATTTAGAATGTTTTTGTTGTCAAGTTAAAACCGTCTATAGCTGACTGAAGTGGGAAAGAGATCTGTTTGTAGCTGTTTTGACTTGTGCAACATATGCACTTCAATTAGTCTGCCTGCTTTAGTCCAATTAGCTTTAAAGCCGAAATGAAACATTTGATCATGTGACTCTAGTAGTTCATTTGCATTTTACCCTAGACTAGACAAGATGGGACAGTGTGTTCAAAACCAGAGACTGACTTTTGGTTGGGCCCAACCACAGAGGCAACCCATCTGCCTCTGTGTAACGTTGCGTCCTCTATTTACGGCCGGGTTGGTCTGATCACTGTAATTCTTTAAGCAGGCTCACAGCATACACTGTTGGGTTTCTGACTTGTTTTGATTCATCAAAACATTCAAAGTACTTAGTACCAACACTCGACTAACCTGTACTGTAGCCTACTGTACAGTACGGCCACCCCCGTGACTTCATGCTCTGACGCACTAGGCTACAAATATAGCACACAGGCATTTTCAACAACAACAACAACAATTATTTTCTCAACAATGGCTTACTTTTATAATAATGTTATTTTTTATTGTAGTACATCTCAGTAATACAGCAAGCTCTGTCTATGTCTATTTTTGTTGTTTCATGTCCTCTTTAAGTTCTACATGCCAGAGAGGGCAGGGAACAGTTTAAGCCAGGGAGTCAAAGAATGACTATTGACTAATAGATAATAATATTATGTTCTAACCTAAACATGCCATCTTAATTCTGATCATTTGTACACCTCTAGCAGGGACACGCTCTCTATTATGTATCTGTCCTATAGCCTACACAATGATCTGTCCTAAATATAGCCCAATACGGAAAGCCTACAAAGAAATTACCTTTGAGTACAAAATGTACATGAAAGAAAGTAGCCTGCGTTAGTAGTGCAGGAGCACCAAACAGCCATAACCAGAAATATAATACAAACCCTCCACCGCGAGACAATAGCCCCCATGTTGATGATCCTACTGGGAGCCTTCGCTGGGTATCAAACAGACAACCTGTTGACAAAACATTTGGTCATCAACTTGCAGAAACTGTCAGTGTCTGTCAGTACACCATGGCATGGGTAGGCAGTCCCACCGAGCTTTTTAACGGTGAGCATTACATAAAGCTACAAACAAATACTATATGGGTGACCTTACGGTGTAGGCTACGTTATAGTGTCGATAAATGATCTAAGGACTTTAGGGGAACATTTAAGGTTAGCTCTCAAGTTTGCGGATGCTTACTTAGCTACATTCGCTAACGTTAGCAGAAGAACTCAGATCAGCATTTCTAGTTTTGTGGCGCAACCGATATCTCGGAAACTACAAACAGAAGTAACCTTAAAGTTGACGTAAACCTCACAGGGAAGGTTCGTTATGTCGAGTATGTTGCCTAGCGTTACTACACTGCCTACAACTTGCGTTGCCTACTCCTACTGGATACTAGCCAGTGCCACTAGCCTAGTGGCTAGCTAGCTAGCGTTACCATTATTCACCACGTTAACTTAAGTTAGCTAACGTCAACTTACTAATACGCTCGTCCCGGTTTGTCCAAACAAGAACTAACAACACACACGGCAAGTGAATGAATGAATACTAAGATACCGTCATACTTTTTTCAAAGTAGTACTAGGGGGTATTTACCTTAGCACGGTTGGCAGCCAACTTCTCCAGTCTCCCCGCAGGGCTCCTGTCTTTTCACGGTAGGCGTGTTGGGACAAGATGGGGGAGTGTCTCTGTCTGTCCTTGGGCCTTCAAGCAGCTGGGCTGGGACTCCAAATGAGTTGCTGGTGGGTCCCCCCTCTCACGACATAAGATCAGTCTGCTGGTGAGTCAACTCACATCAGATGTTGTAGTATTGTTGAATATTGTTATATAATATCATTATTATTGTTACACGCACATTGTTACAGGCACATACCCGCCTAAAATTGCTATCAACTGCAGCCGAGGATGTTGTCTCTGGTCTGTTACTTGGTGCAACATTTTCTCTTGGGTTTGGAACTTGGACACAAAATGCAATGTGTTCTGACAGCCACAGCCCTTCTTTATGTCTGTGTTTATTGCAGGTGCTAACAAATTATGCATACAAATACAAAAATGACTACTAGCTAGCAACCGAAGATAACAATTAATCTCCAATGTTTCAGTAGCTTTTAGGCCTATACACATTATTTGTTTTGTTTTCAAAGTAGCCAAACTGTGGAATAATGTTCTTCGGGATTTTCTCAAATAACTAAGTTGACAACTATCAACGTTGTCTGCAGGGTTCAGCCAATAGACTGTAGAAAATAGGCCTACCTTTAAAACGTCAAAACTCTGCAGCGTTTAGCTGCAATAATAGGAACTATACAATGTTTCTCTTTTCCACACCTAGGAGATGAGAGAAGACCATTTCCTTCCACTGATTGAATAAAAATCATGCTTCGGCTCTCTCGCATGATAATTGATATGTTGGTAGAAACATACAAGATGTCAGTGCTCAGAAATCTTCTGCTTCCAAGGTTCATGGATATTTATTGTCATTCCAGAACAGATACATGAAAGGGAACGAAATGAGTAGGCTACTCAGGGTACTGGTTAGATAGCATCAATACTAACAATACTAAAAAGAATCAGCACAGTAAAAATATGACATAAAAAAACAACATAATAGAGAGAGGTCTAAAAATGCTATGAATGCAGGTGCACAAGTGTGAGAGCACCTGCCTGTAACTAATGTATTAGGTATTCCTTAGCTATATAGTATATTATGTGCTATAGAGTCAACAAAACTCTATAACAATATACATAATTTTACCTTCAAACTTGCTACCAGGAAGCTAGCAAGCAATCAGAAGTCATGGAAGTGCAAAGTCAGATTTCTCCTAGCTGACTTGCATGTAATCATAAGTCTCTCATGCTCCTAACGCGATTTCATGCACCATATCTATTTTGATGTCCCATGGATGTTCCTTTATATTTATGTTTACCGTATGTGGTTGCCTGGCAACATTCCCTATGCTATAATATGTCATGGCTTTTAATCGGAAAGAATTGGTAGAATATAATTAATTTTGCTGTCAAAAGGTTTGCAATGCCTTTGGATATTCATCCCAAGCACTTGGACATAGACTGCTCCCATAGTGACCCCATATAGAGTGTCACTGTACATCACCCCTGGACTAGTTTTAGGGTGCAGTGCCTTTGCTCAAGGACACTTTGGCAGTGATTGTGGCCTTTGTGGGCATCAATGTAATACTGGTGACACTCCTCATACACCCTCTCATTTAGGGATTTAAACTAACAACTCTAGTTTCAGAGTTACAGAATTACACCCCCTCTGCCGACTCTCACATGCCTCCTCCTACATGCATGTAGTGTCGCCACGCCGCTTCTTTTCACCCGACAGCAACGAGTTTCACCGGGAGGATGTAGCGCATTATTCCCCCAGTTCCCCTCCCCGCTGAACAGGTCCCCCGACTGACCAGAGGAGGCACTAGTGCAACAACCAGGACACATAGCTATTCTAGACTGCTACACCACCCGGGTGCCCTCCATTTTGGGTCAGCTAGTTAACTAGCACATTATATTACATTACGTCATTTAGCAGACGCGTTTATCCAAAGCGACTTACAATAGTACATTTTGTCAACAGCAGTGAAATCAACTGTGCAACACAGTCTGCACATCAATCAAGACCTTTTAAAAGGAATATGCAGCATTTGTCAATAATACTTGAAGGAATAAGTAGCATTAGTATATATTTATTTTAATAGGACAGTGGTTAGTTCAAGAATGGTCCAGGTGTAGCCTGAAAAGGTGTGTTTTTAGTCTCTGCCTAAAGAGGGGCAGTGATTCAGCCGTCCTGCAGAAGGGGAGAGCTCGTTCCACCATTGTGGTTGGTGCCAGGGACCAGAAGAGTCGTGACCGGGATGAGTGACTTTTGAGCCCACGTAGCGATGGAGGGGCGAGGCGATTTGCAAGGGTGGAGGACCGGAGGGAGCAATGTAAGGTTTGGAACCTGACCATAGATTGCAGATAGGGAGGAGCAGTCTGGTGTACTGCCCTGTAGGCGAGTACCAGTGTCTTGAATTTGATGTGTGCCAAGATGGGAAGCCAGTTAGCGAACAGTAGAAGAAAATGTTTGCACTAGCAGTGGCTAGTAGTTGTCACATGTTAACATGTTAATGTTACATTAAAATTGGGTGTTAACGATGCCAGAACCTTGTTTTTAGGTTACATCAGCTAATTGTTCTCAAGCTACAACTCAGGGGTGTTTTGGAGTAGACTACGCACACTCAATTCTAGGGTGGAGACTCTGAAGATGATGAACCAAGCTTTGCACGCTCAATTCTAGAACAAAGCACCATTTGGGAATTTTTAACTTAAGTCACCCTTGACCTTTCCCCCGGTCCTGAAATTTGTGACAAACGTGTATGTAGGCTATAGCGTGTATGTAGGCTATAGCGTGTATGTAGGCTATAGCGTGTATGTAGGCTATAGACGCTTCTTAACAGCATAAATGTCCCTAGCTTACTCCTTGCAGTGTTTGCTAATACAATAGCTGACAGGAAATAAGCTAGGTTTCAAACTGTTCTAAATGTAGCAACTCTGTGAGACTATATACATAAACCCTGGGCACACTTTTTTGCTCATGCCATCAGTGATGTGACATCATCAGTGATGTAGAACTGTATGACATTAGTGATGTCACTCAAGCAACTGTGATGTCATCAGTGATGTAGAAGGTATGACCTCGTCAGTGACTTAATGTCATAGCAGTGTGAGCTGTGATTGGATCTAAGATGTCAGCACCGCTTGGTCTACGTAAAATATCGCTTTAGTGCCCCCATGGGCATTTTTTCCGCTCCGGATTCATGCCAGACCCCTGAAAAGTGTTTCGGCTAATTCTTGAGGCGATCGGGGCAATGGTGTGCCTTGCAACTTTGGACAGATGCATGCACGAACAAACACGCACACACAGCTTTCCAATTTATAGTAGGATTTATGATTTAGTAATGTTGTTTTTTGGTGGCTGATGTTTTACATTTGCAACACAGTGCCAAAATGAAGATGAGAAAAGCCATGTCAGGAGGTATGTAATGAATGTCTTAATTTATTAAACAAAAATGTGAATCAGAAAAGAGAAAAAATTAGCTTCTTGGATACTTATAGACAGGTTTTAATTTACGAAGTAAAGTACATGTCTGTCTACTACAATAGTTAAACAATGTACATCTTCAATAGACAGGGGCACAAAACGCAACGCGTTTCAACTCTCTGGTCTTCGCCAGGCTGTAAACAAAAATGTACAATAAGTTAAAGGAGAATTTTTTTTTTTTTTTACCTGCAGCCCTCTCCTCACATTAATTATGATCTGACGACTCACCCAGTGCTCTCCGCAGCGTTTTTGTCGTCCTAGGCGTTGTTTTGAGATCAATAGCGTCCAAGCCACTCCTAGAATGGAGCTCCGTGAGGGCCAAGTGGCAGCATGCTTTTCCTCCATTTAAATAGACAGTTTTATTCCCGTTTTCGACGCATATCGTCATAAACTGTTCCCTAAGGAACGATCAGACTGCATTTCTCCCCCTCGCTCTTTTCACTAGTTACAGGCAGCCCATTTTTGCCTGTCGGGTCAGTGAGAGACACAACTCTCGTCTGGAAAGTCCCGCGAGACTTTCTAGTAGTTATAAATTACATCATAGTTTTTATCATTGACCTCCCTCTAAACGTCACATCTCGGCAACTCAGGTCTTCTCACTCTCCCACCTCAGTGACTTTCCCACTACATTGCATCATTCATCTGTGCTCACTTTGTAACGATGCTATTTCTGACAAATTGAAGGCAGGGTAAACCGGAAAACACGCTACAACATCAAATACCTCGTCATGTGCGCCGAGGGCTATGCCGTGGCTGGCCAGCCTGCAACTCCCTCGATCCCTAGGCTCGCCCGCTGCATGGGCTCGCCCACAGCTCGGCTGCTGGTGGCCTCACCCGTCCTATTGGCATGCGCCATGCGCAGCACACAGTTGCTCAACTTCCCATCACTGATGATATCACTCACTGATGACCTCACAATTGCTCGAGTGACAATCACTGATCACATCATGGAGTGCTCGAGTGACATCACTCAGCGCACAATTGCTCAACTTCGCATCATTGATGACGTCAGTGAGTCATAAACACTGTGACATCATCAGTGACATCACAATTGCTCGAGTGACATCACTGATGATGTCGTAGACATTGTGACATCATCAAATCTCACAATGTGGGACCAAAATCGCAGAAAGACAGACAGAGCCCACTTACTCAATTTTATGATAAATAATGTAGATGGGGATATAACAGGAGAGAGTGAAAGCTAGTGTTACCAAGGCACTACATTCTTTCCTTGGGCTAACTTCTAGTCATTGAAATCCTAGTGAAATCACACAATTTACTCATTTTGCTGGGGCCTCTCCCCTGCGACCCCCTCATCAAGCTGGCATTCGAGTAGCTATATAATGTAGGTCTCGCTGCCATCGGCAATGCTCCAAGTCGAGGCTGACGTTGTAGCAGGTTTCCAGCTAAGAGACACAACTTCACCAAATTGAATGCTCGAACTCTAACCCTTCAATGAAACTAACTCCACCCTCCATCTTGCTTTCACCTAATGGTTGTGTCCCTACTCAAACAGCCCTTAATCCCCCAATCTCTGGACCATTGACTGAGGGCTGTGTGAAATTGGATATTGATAATTAAGTTAATTATTACCACGCTCTCTTTGTGCAAACCTGTATTGTACACTTTGCACATTCACATGCAACTTAGTCCTTGCAGTCATCCATTCCGTTTCAACCTCATCTACAGCAAACAACAAACTATACCTAAATAACACATTCATACATTTTGTAGGCAAAGGTCTTGGTGTCCCCCCCCCCCCCCCCCCCCCCCCAAATACCATGTTTGTGAAATTCCTTTTTGTTGACATTCCAACTAAATAAGCAAGAAAATCCATATAGATGGACTGTACTCTGCAAATTAAAGTGATTCTTAATTTGTAGTTTGGACAGTTTAAACAGTATTTTCTGTTTTTAGTTACAGATGGAACAAGACTGAAATGCTGAGCTCATGTTCTTGATGTCCTCCTGGATCCTGTTATTCAGTGTGATGGGGCCAAGGTATGTGATACAAACCACAAACTCAATTATTCGTCTACTGATCTCCATAACTGATCATAACTGGTTAAATTGCCGTTAGTAGGCACAGGTGAAAGTAATAACTCTGCAACCATCGGTTAGCTGTCCAGTTTTGTACCTGTGCAACTGCCAGCTATGCTAACTGGCAGTAACCATTGCTGGCTTGCTAATTCAGAAATACAATCTCAAACTCCAGAAAGCTCATTAAGCAGTTAAACTGACTAGATGACTCAAAGATGTATTACTCTTAATTGGAGAAGTGCATCCCTTTGTTCTGTGTCAAGCAAGTGTAATCTTCTTTTCGTTTCTTTGAAGCATGGTGTTATATGACAGTTTCCCATTTCTTTACACAGTTCTTTGCATTTTTATTGAACTCTGCACTGCAGTCTGCAAGGTCTTTTGCTCACTATGGAGCAAGTGTAATGTGGTGAGAAGACTTTTGACTAACTTGATTGTTTTGGGCTCTCTTAACAGCCTGTGTGATGATTCAGGAGCTGTTCAATTCGTAAAAGAAATACCGTTTTGTAGCCCACAACACTTTCAGCAATTGTTCAAACTAATGTTAGACTTGGTCAGGTCCACTATAAGATAATGATACATTTGGTAAACTATATCTACCGCCATGAATTTGGACTAATTTCACTCGCTCACTCGCCTCTCAACCATTTCGGGCGGCGGATGAGCTCCAGACAGCAGGTCTTTCGTGAAGCACAGGGAATCGGGAATCAGTCACCTTCCCGGCTCCGCCTCTCATCTCTGATGGTGGGCTTGATCTCTCCTAGATGCTGATGGTACACCGAAATCTGTGACCACCGAAATGTGTCACTGCAAAGGGCGCTGATGCACATTTTCTGCAGATTTCGGTGTAACACTGGACAGTGTTATCTAGTGCCTTGTCCACAATAAAGGTAGCCTGGTAAACCAGCCGGTCACGTGAACTCACATTTGATTTAATTCTACCAGACCGTCTCGCCTCAAGCTTTCACTCAGTGTTTGGAGTGGGCGGAAGTTGGGCGGGTGTACTTGCCTTGACAGACAACTCATTCAGCCAATCAGCTTTGGATCCAGTCAAATCCAAATCCACACAGGGGCGAACGGCAAAAACATATTTTCCGCAGAGAAACTCCGCTGTTGCATACTCCTGTACTTGTTTAATTGTTATTGAGTCTATGTCTGCAATAACTGCACTTTATGGCTGTTTAAACTCGGTGAACGTTGACATTACTGCTCGACGCGGACAGGCACGGAGGCAGCCATTACTGTTTTGCCAGCGGCGTTCCTGATTGGCCGGTTACGATGTCAACTACGAGGCAGGTCGCTGATTGGCTAGAGCACTTTGCAATTTCTGCAAACAACCTCCCAGGACTTGAGGCCACATGGTCTGGTAGAACGAAATTAAATGATCAGACCGGCTGGTTTACCAGGCTAGACTAAAGGTGTTTGGCCACGAAGTCAGTATTTTTCAGATGCATTTTTTTAATCCATCATCCGATAAAAATCGTTATGCACAGAAACCTTGCATACCGAGTCCGGTGTGTTTTATTATCTCATTCTATTCACTATACGAGGGATCAGGTTGTTGCTTCTGGGGGCAACTCCCATTTGTTTTAAACAGCAGTTCAATGTGAAACCATGCCCTCTTTGAACTGTAACTGCTCCTTCATACTTTAAGCTAGACACTCCATTTAAACTTTAAACGTGTGACCACCTTTAAGACTCTATCCTCTTAATTCAGCTTTAATGTATCTTTTGTACTGTTTGAGAAATCGCAGTTTATGTTTTATACTTTTTTCAGTCTTTATAATGGGACCCTATGGAGCCAGCCTCACTCTAGTCTAGCCTCACTCTAGCAGGCTGTACTTTTGACTAAATTCACTTCATTTTAACACACAACTTTAACACTACATACATACATACATACATACATACATACATACATACATACATACATATATTATACATCAGACCCTTCAGCTACTTCTGCTAACACTCACAGAGTCCAAATATAAGCGATGTGATGTATAGTTTTGGACATATTAACATTTGTTTGGCACAGCTTTTCAGCTTTATTTCATACTATTTAACTGCTGCAGTGGCACCCGGAAGGGCTTTTTTGTTGTTGTGATGTCACTGTGATTCGTCCTATACGAGACAAATGGTCCACAAATGTATCCACATTACAACATAGGCTGACAGGCAGCTGATCTGCAGCAGCGGTGATGTGGATTGGAGAAGGCAGATGGCAGCAGGTTGGGGAATGGTAACCGTATCACACTGGACAAGGGCTCTGTACTAACCTTCGCCTTGCCAAGACGGCTGTGGTGCGCCATGGCCGGGTGCCGTGCACCGCTCGCCGAGGAGAGGTAGCGAAGAGGGGCCAGTGAGGTAGAGTGAACACAGACACAGACGGGTCAAACAGCTCTCAAAAGGCTTTTGATGGATGTGAAAAATGCAGAAAATCGAACCTGTTCTGAAAACTTAATGACGAAAGAAGGTTTCAGAGTTAGTGTGTAAACGTGAGATTGACACTACATGAGGTCATATTTATTTTTAAACGTGCGACAATTTCAACCAACGAAACGGCTTTCAAGTCACGCTCTCCAAAGTGAATCAATCTGAACACGCTGGCTTCGTCTTTGTCAGACGGTGAAAACTGAGTTTTTAAAAAATGTGTATGTGGAATTGTCATGATGCTCAACTTTGTCTTCTGTCCAGACAATGAAGTCTGGCTTGCTTTTGTCCATGTTTTGTCATGATTTGTCATCTTGTTAAAGGAGAATTTCGGTTTTTTACACCACGGTCCTCATTTCCAGCTTAAAATATGATGTTTTCTACCCCCAAATACTTTTGGGTTCATTCGGATCCCCACAGAAGATTTGTCGCACCGAGTACACTCCTCAAACGGGCTAGAACGGGAGCCTGCGGGGCATGCTGCACGCGCTCTGTAAATGACACTTTTTCTGTCAGATCACGGTTCATTATGGTTGTAAATATAATTATTTAGCTAATAGCTAGAAGCTAAGCTAACAACAACAACACAGCAGTCGGCGTTGATCTGCCCCGGATGGGGTTACAGTGCTTATCTTCCCCCTTCTGGGGTTTCTCTGAAGAAGTGTGGTTTCACAGAGGGGGAAGATGGGCACTGTGACCCCATCCGGGGCAGATCAGAGTTGAGTCGCTCGGTGATGTTGTTAGCTTAGCTTTTAGCTTGGCATTATTATAGATATCTGATGTCAAGATTATGGACGTTTCAATTCGATTACCGCTCGTGTGGAATCATGCCACATATCGCCAACAACAAACAGCAGCGGGAGATGTGATCTATCTATGTGATGACACCCGGACAGAAAACGGAGTGGGCTGTCGGGACTCCCAGCAGACGATGGTTAGTTAGATATCGATTTCATGTTCTCATAATTATATTTGCAACCATAATGAGCCGCGATGTAACAGAAAAAGTGACATTTACAGAGCGCAGGCACCTTGCCCCGTCTGCTCTCGTTATAGCCTGTTTGAGGAGCCTACTCGGAGCTCAAAATCTTCCGTGGGCATCCGAATGGAGCCAAACATATTTCGGTGAGTAGAGCATCATATTTTAAGCTGGAAATGAGGACCGTGGTGTAAAAAAACGAAATTCTCCTTTAAGTCTCTGCTACTGCAACCATGACACCACCACTCCAGTAAACAATGGTGATCACAGTGGTAACGACATGGGTCGGAGGCTTGTACATGCCCAATAGGGTAGATTTCACCGTTTCCTATATTCTTAGCATATACGTGTGGAAAAACGCCATGGAAACGCTAGTGTGGATGGAAATGTAAACGACGCAAAAACTTCAATTTTTCAAATTTACCCGGCTTAGTATGGACACTAGCAGTAGGCTACTCGGGGTCCTGAGGTCCAGGTTACTGCAATAAGTGACCTGCCCATGAAATAATCATTTTGAACACTAGATCGTAGTTCCTGCAGCAGACTCTGCTCCAGCCTCTGTCTCCAGCCCTGCATCTCATCCTCAGCTCTGGGCCTCCACCTGGCTCCGCTACTCTTCAGATCCTGCTCCGGACGTGCTGCCCTCTGCTTCTACTCCCCCTCTTCGGCTTGCATCCCCACATCTAATAAACTACCTGTTTACCTGATTCCTGTTCCCAGCCTGTCTGTGTCTGCGTTTGAGTTCACCTGTCTAGTTGCCACGTAACAGTACGATCTGGCCAACTATGGACCCAGTTGACACACCAGCCCTCTCATCTCCTGAGTGGATTGCAGACCATCTCCCTGTTTGCGTACTTCGCCGGTCAACCTGCCTTGTCTGCTCGCCACCAGTCTCCTATCTACGAGCCGAAGCCACTGCAGCCTAGCTCCCAGCCCCAATCAGCTAGCCTTGAACCTGCTATCCTTCAGCCTACACCTTTGTCTGCTCACAACCACCCTGCACTCCAGTCAGTTAGGCTCAGTGTTGTGAGCCTCAAGGTCTCATTATGCTTCCCACATCAGTGAGGACCGCAAGTGTCCGCACGGAAAAGTGACGTCAAATCAGCAGACACGCCCCTCCGCAAGGCTCCTGTGCGGACGGTTTTCGCCTGGCCGTGGACACCCCGAATTTTGTAACTACGCGGACGCGGCTGGGTGGACAAAGTGGAGTTTTCAAGACTCGCGCTCACTTCCGCGAGCAGAAACCCGCACAGAGTATAAAAGCTCCACACGTTTCCTCGTCAGGATTCCGTGTCTCTCATTTCCGTGCGACAGTCCAAACATCAAGCATAATTCCAGCTTCAGGCTGCTGGTTCTGAGCTCGCCATCCTGTGATCAGCCTGTTCTGATCTTGCATTGCATGTACTCCACTGTTTATCTCAGCTGCCCTGCCCAGCTCCTTTGCATCACTCACAGCCACAGCAGTCTCCAGTACCTGCACCACCGAAGCTGTCTGCTCCCAAGCTGTGGCAGCCCCTACCTGTTCCTGCACCCTGCAAGCTCTGTTCCTGAGCTGCGACTCCCTCCTGTTCCTGCACTGTGGAAGCTCTCTGTTCCTGGGCTGCAGCTATCTTCAGTCCCTGACTTACAAATGCCTTCTATTCCTGAGCTGCAGTTATCTTCCGTTTCTAGACTGCAAGAGCATTCTGTCCCTGAGTGGTCAAAGCCTTTTGTTCCTGGCCTGCAGCAGTCTCCTGTGGTTGTACTCCAGCAGTCTGCTGTTCCTCTGGCTCCTCCGGCCATACCTGCCGCCATCGTCCAGCCAGAACCCCAGTCATGAGCCACACCTGCTGCAGGACTCCAGTCCTGCATCCAGTCTCCGGTCTACTCCACTGACTCCAGTGACGCCGATGACTCTGGTGGCACTGATTACTCCAGTGACTCTATTGACTCTCTGTGCCTCCTGTCTGTCCTGCTTCTGCTGTCACTTCTGTGTCTCCAGTGACACCAGAGACTCCACTATAGTGTATCTCGCGTCACCAGTGCCTCTGGTGACTCCTGTAACACCAGGGCTGATTCTGTTCCTCTGCCATCAGACTCCGGTCCTGCACTCCAGTCTTCCTCTTCCGGTCTTTCCCTCCTGCTGTCCACTCCTGTATTCACCTTATGTTCATACGCGGGGTTGGGCCAAATTCTTCCGGGTTGTGTTAACACTTCCGGTGGTCACGGCGCGAAATACAAAAGAACGTCAGAAGAAGAAAGTTGTTTTTAGAGCAGGAATGCGTTGAACATCGCCCGCAGCTGCGGTCTGAGTAATACAAATCAAGTCGAAGAAGAAAAAGATGAGATCAACAAAAAGAAAACAACGGAATGGGCAGTTAACAGCAACACACTGAGAGACGTCCTTGTACAAAACATACCTGGACTCCAACATAGAAAGCTTCATATGGTTTTCAGTCTCCTCCGACTATAAGACCCGCAGACGTTAACGTAATTCCCTTGAATGTGAGAATTAACGAGCCAGTTACATGGTGTTGCATTCTTAGACATTGCTGTTTGCTTTTATTTCGTATGGTACATACAATTGGCTAAATTATTAGTTAATTCAGAGTTAGATGATATTGGAGCAGCCGGCCTTTTTCTTTTTCTGTTTTTTTGCCGGAAGTCGTGACACAACCACACAACCGGGTCAAATGGGCGTGGCTACATAAGGTGAATAGACCCTTCTCACGGGGGCCATTTTGTGCCAAAAAGGCAGGGTGAACACAGGTGCAAGCAGGACACTAATGAGGGTTTCCAACTTCCATGATTGGAATTTGGAAACCCTCATTAGTGTTTTGCTTGCACCTGTGTTTATTCTGCCTTTTCGACACAAATTGGCCCCCGTGAAAAGGGTCTATTCCGTTCACCGGCTGCTCATCCAGCAGCCTGCCCCCAACCTGCAGCCAAATCTTATAATTTCTGCGCTTTCTGAACTCCAACTTCAGCATCGACCTCCTCACTGCCTGCATCGCCATCGTTCAGGCCGTCCTCCCAAGCGGCTTTGCCGGTCTGGTAATTCTCCAGGCCGACCTCCCAGAGCTGCTTCATTTTTGTCGCCAGTATCCGCCAGAAACCTCTGCCCACCGGAGGTTTCCTGCTCCGCCCCTGTCCTGCTCCTGGGCCTCTTGCCTCTGGATCTCGCCTCCAGGCCCCCTCTACCCACCCTGCTCGGTGTTCCTGGTCAGCTTGAAGGACATCAGAAGCCCTCCCTTGAGGGGGGTTGGGAGGTACTGTCAAGGTGCCAGCTGTGACTCTGGTTTGTCCGTGTGTGTCTTTGTGTTCCCTGTCTCTGTCCCTGTGTGTCTGGGATCATCCAGTGGAGTCAGGTGTGCTGGAGTCAGAGTGGAGTGCCACCAGCCAGCTGCATTCTATCCTGTAATCAAGACTACTACTCTGCCACATCCTCCTTGCCAGGTTTCTGCTAATTCTGTCTGCTCTGCTCCAGCCCCTGTCTCAAGCCCTGTATCTCATCTGCCCTGATGCTCAGCTCTGGACCACCGCCTGGCTTGGCTACTCTCTGGATCCCGCTCTTCTCTGCTTCTGTTCCCCCTCTTCGGCTAGCATCACAACATGCAATAAACTACCTGTTTACCTAATTCCTTCCTGTCCCTGGCCTGTTTGCTTGGGTTCCCCTGTCTGTCTCATTGCCGTCATGGCCACTCTGGCCATGAGACATGGCCACTCTGGCCATGACTCATGTAATTATACTGTCTGCTCCATGTTTTTCTAGAAATTTGATATAAGTTTGCCACCTTGTGTGAGATGTGATCTGATTTGGGAAAGAAGCTTGTGTGTGGAATAGTCAGTTGGTTGACATGACTTGATGAGATAGCTTTTTTAAAGTAATAATGTGAAATTTTCAACTAAATAAAAATTATTTTTTACTACTCTCTATTGACAATAGTGATTCAACATACCTAGTTCATGTAAACCATTTAAAATTTCTGCTATAAACACCCTCTGTTGGGGTAGCTCCGGTGTTGTGTCAACATTTGTTTCCCTCTCCAAAATACGTATCTCCTGCTTAGTTTTAGATTCATGAACAAAATTCCTACCGCTGGCTTTTCAAATGGCAAGGCAACATTTTAAAAACATTTCATGGTATTACAAAGAACTAAACTAGCCTGCAAAGTAGCCTTGTGAAGAAGTTGTTGTGTGATACATTTGTCTACTTGTCATTTATTAAGTGCATTTCCCTCATGAGAATTTCCTTAGGGCATAATAAAGCATAATATCTGCTGCACAGGAAGTGTGATTTGGAAGCAGCAACAGCAGTTTGTTTGGAATAAATAGAAGTAGATTGCAGTAGTTGGTATGACCAGTGACAGCCATCATGGCTGAACCAAGCTTAACAGACAGAGACATTGTGGTCCATATAGAAACTCAAACTTTACCAAAAGAAAATCCAAGGAAAAAGACACATGGAAGCCAGCAAGCACTGTTTGATTGCCACACGATCTCTGGAAAGTGCAGTAAAACACCACAACAGGCATCGCTTATTACCAAAATTGTCAAATATCATATAGCTTTTATTTTATATGCCTCAAGGGATATTTCTGGAATTTTTAAATCAAAGGTGAGGAATGTAGTGTTATCTGACGATGGTCATCTTTGCAGCCCACTTTCTGAATTGGGAACAGTTTATTCTGCCCTTCCCATTTTAGTGTGCTGAGTTATGTTATTGTTTTGTTTAACTGCATGAATTTGCAAGTATCTGGATGGTGTCTACTGTGTAATTGACAATCTGCCATATAGTCCCCAAAGTATGTATTAATCAAAATGCATTACACCAGATACAACTACAATGTGTTTGTTATCCAATGATACAAAATAAAATAAAAATCACCACGTGAATGAAAGGTGTGTGTACTCTCCCTTTACTTCCAGTTGAAATTAGCCTAATCCTTGTTGGGGAGTCACTATACAGATGACTATCTGTAGAAAAATGGCCATGCACCTACACTAGAGAGAGTTGAATTTTCATGACTAAGGTGAATGAATGTGTTTTGATGTACAATGTTACTTTGTGACTGAATTTGGGAAAGACCAATGGACAAATGACTTGGAGGGCTTCAAGGTATTCTTAGTGCATTGAGGCCTTAACAAAACAATGAACAGTTGAACAAGTGAAATTTTGTAGAAAGCTGACACAATGTAATTACATGGAACATGGTGCATGGAATGTAATTTACATGTTTAGTATTCAATTACATAAATAAATAAATAAATAAATAAATAAGGTACATTAAGTTAATAGCTCTTCTGTCCATATACCCAAAAATATTAATTTCACAATTTTGCGGTTTTAGTAATATTGCTACATAAATCACCAAATTGTTAATTTTACATACTCCTTAAATAATGCATTGATTTAACCTCTGCATGTTCATGTCCATGTGATTATGTTCTTGTTTATCAGAGAAATGTGTCATCTTGGGACCCAGGCTCGCTGCTCATTAAAGCATATTGCTGTACACAAGTTATTTTTTACCTATATTTGACAAATCTATAAAGTCAATAGTATGATTTAATACAGGCAAACATTTTATCAAAATCACTGGACACTCAAAGATTTTTTTTATTTTTTACTTTGTCACTCTTCATCTGACTCAATATATTATCACATCATGACAATGAACTCAATTGATAAGGGAACAATTACCACAAAATCAATGTATGACTTATTTTTGTGACTTTGATACTTCTGCATTATGTAACAATTTCCAGTTGGGTAGAATTTTAGAAGTCAAGAAGCTTTGCTGCTATATGATATGTCAGCAAAGACTCAAAAAGGCAGTTTCCCATATCACTAAAGAGGGGCAAAGTGAACATTGGTATTTGGTTCTCATTGAGATTAAGATATCAATGAACTTGGGACTCAAAATAGTAAAAACAACAACAACAACATTGGAACAGAATGGAAATCAATAGACATGATACCTTTTTATGACAATTTATTTTAAATGGTAACTAATCACTTTATTGTAAAGCGTTGCACCATACCCCAGCATGTCCCCATGCAACCCCATCCTTGAAAAGTGCTGCTGTATAAATACCTACAACATAACACAAACTTCTGTTAAGTTAAGTGGTCAAGTATTATATTCTGAAATGTGTTTCTGGACTAGAAAACTGAACTGCATGACTTCTAATAGCATGCAAAGTCAAGAACAACATGTGTTTATAAAAGCAATGTCAATCAGGGTTCTTTGACATAATCTTTGCAACCACTGTATTTCTCAAAATATTTCTTGCAGTTTATCATCTAAATTACTTTTTAAGTAACACCCCAAACATATTGCAACACAAAAATAATTGCAGATTGTAATGTGTAATCTTCAGGCTGTTTTTCAAGAGCAAGACAGAAGAATAACAATTTCATTTGTACCACCTTAACCATATCCAGAGCAGAGTGGAAGAATTAGTCTTTAAACCAATGAAAGCAATTTCCAAAGATAATTGAGAACATGTTTCAATACATATGCATGAAAAAAGGATTTTCCATACGACTGACTCATATGCTCATGTAATTGATTGAGGGGATGACCCGTTATATTAAATGTTATTTGAGAACCATCAAAACGCGCAAAATTGCAAATTGCCCAGCTTGTATCTGAATTAATACCTCATTCATCATCATTATGAGTTGATAAGTTAATTTAACCATTTCATTCTGTCTTAATGAGCTATAGTTGAATTAATGTCATGTAATATATGAAAGTAACATTTGAACAGAGGCAATGATTTGAGACAGAGTAGAGACTGCTTCAGAAGCATAATGGTGGCATAAATCTCCTCGTCAGACTGCAAGGCCCATGTTGCCCGCTTTCCTAATATTTTGGCGGACTATTCTATATTAAGATGTTAAAATGCAAGTTGAGATTAACCTAAATAAGGTTTTGGGTAATGGTGTGCTTTTATGATGTGATGCAGTATAATAGGTTATATGATGTAATTTTTTTTCTTTTCTTTTTCTATTCAATGCATTTTGCCAGACAAATGAGGCAACAGCTGGTATGTCATATACTGCATCAGATTCAAATATGAGGACAATATGCTTTTAAAAATGTGGGGAAATCTCCCATCATGGAATCATGGTGTTTTTGAATATGGACAAAATAAATACATAATTTGTTACTTCAATTATAGTCTATACTATTATTCGATCGACTAATAAACTTATACGATTCGATTCCCTGATCTGACGCTGAGTGACTCTATTTGACCACAGTGTTTTGTCTTGCGTATAGTTCCACCTTAAATGCGTTTTGGCCCCGCTTGCTCCCTGTAGTTTAGGTTTTTTGTCCTCCCGCAGCAGCTGTCACCCTGCATTACTCGCAGTCAGCTAAATGAAACATTATTCTAAACATATGCATCGTAATCAGTCCGGTCACACTTACAAGAACACGCGTTAATAAGGCAATCAATCACTCTGGAACAAGCAAGTTGTTCTGTAACAGCTCATAAACAGTGTGTAATGAAGAATTGGAGGTTAGCATGACACGGCGCTGATCAGATAATCAATGTCAAAGATGCGATGAATGTCAGTAAATGTAGTTTTCATGTCGTTTCTATAAAATCCTCAATTTACAACAAGCAGTTCAATTACCCTGAAAATACAGTCAATTAAATAGGGTGATTGGACAGTAGGGGCAGGATCATCGATCTTTGCATTTCTATCTCGCTGGTGGACATTTAATTTGTTTTTTCTATTAGCACCGAAATAAAGAAAATATAAAATATATTAAACAACCCAAAGATTTATTTTCTTGTCAAAAACCATTCAGCGAAGGTGACAGACAGTCTTCTGCATTTTATGATGAATTCTTTTTTCAGTCTTGCACATTGGATACAAAACTAATCGTGTTATTGTGGGCAGTGTTTTTCTGGCCTCTGTCTTCTCCTCTTTGCACCTCCATCTATCTCAATGCCTTTGTTGTATGGGTTGCAACCCTCGCTTTAGTAAAGAGCAAGGAAACATGGTGATATATCACGCCCATATTTGCTGCTCTAATCCTATTTCCTTAATGGGGACGTTCAAAAAAGCAACTTATCTTAAAGTCCCTTGGGGGCATTCTAGTGTAGGCTATATTTTAACCAACTGCAATTAACGACAGTATCAGCTTGTATCATTTAGAGGTAATGTAAAAATAATGGTAAATTATAGGGCCAGAATGACCCGTGATGGCAGACCTCATATTCCCAGTAGTTCTCTACGTATTTTTAATTAATGTTAGACAGAGTTTCCTCATATAAATGGTGTCACAGCACCTATGTAAGCCTAATCGGCGAGACGTCTTCATTGTCAGAGCCTATTGCATTTTTGTTGTGGATACAAATTCAATTAATTTCATTTTTTTTACAATTGTTCAGCACGACGATAAACAACATCTGATATTAGTGTTTAGACGGTCTCAGGGAGTGAAGTTAAAGAAAGTTAAATTAGAAATAGGTTAAGGAGACGACAGACAAAAGACAAAAAATCAATCAATCTTGAAGCCAACATTTGATTTTGTTCATTTTGCAGCATGTTTGTGTCATTAATGTAGAGGCAGAAATGTGTAAAGATGTTTATTATTTATTTTCCAAGAACAAACACAATCAATAAATAACATGATTTACATTTCATATTGCACATTTTTTCAAGTTAAAATATTTAAATTCATACAGTCATTGATATTTTAAATACAGAGATATAGACTAATGTACAGTTATCACAGAGACCCTAGGGACAAAGGCCAATACTATTTTCATCATTTAATTTCAGTGCTCGTTTATCAGCCCTTTAAAGCCTCTTTTGAGTGGACCATAAAAAAATCTCCATCTCCATAATTCATTCTTAATTTGCACGAAATATAGATCATGAATTTGGATTATTGGTGAGTTCACAGGCCAATTGTAGGCTATGTGATGGTCCTATTGGCGTTTACATCCAGTGTTTTAACATTGAAAACATTCAGCAAGTCACATAAATAATAATAATAAAAAATTATTAAAAAAAAATAGCCCACCAACCACATAATCATGAAGCTATTTCCAGGGCGATCAAAATTTCAGTTTTCAACTATCAGTAGGACTATTCATGATATTTGCAAAATATTTCACGATTTACAGTTCACATGTTTTATAATTAACATATTGGTGATGTCCCCAACAGGAACGAATAAAATATAGCACGTAGCCTATTTTTTACAGGCGCAGACAGATTGTAAAGCCAGGCTATTGTCTGAACTTTAAGTCCCGTAACTCTGTGCTGAGTGAAGGAGTCATGTAGAATTATATGGAAATACCGGATTTGATATAATGAGGTTCAGCAATGCAAATCAAAGAAATGTGTCGAGGTATTTTCCCATATCAGTAAACACATTTTTAAGGGCTCTTGGTATTTCGTTATTGACTGTTTTTGAAGCCCTCTGTGTGTCAAATATTAGCCTAATATACTATACATTGTGTACCAGGAATATCGGTTTGTTCCATGCTCTTTTATTATCTAATGACTTCCCTCCGCGGGTTGTTAGCACTTGACAGCGGGTCTCAAAACGAGGAACTTTCTTACAGTCATGTATTCAAAGGAGCTCCATCTAGGTATGATTGGCAATTTTTGTCATGATCCTCTCATTATTAACATAAAAATTGACACCGTAGACGCAGTGCAAAATTGCATGCACCTTCTAGCTGATTAGGGACGTCCCTGGAGCGGTGACTGGGTGTTGGAGAGGCTGTTTTCTGCCAAAATCTCAATCTATTAGTGTTAGTGAAGAAAGATATGCTGACGAGAAAAGCAACCCCATGTGCTATCTAAATTTAGATAGCATAATTTGTGTCTTATAGTCAAGACAGCCAGGCTGGGGTTGAGATTTGATGATTGAAGAATTATGCCTGATAAATAGGAATTGTGGCTCCATTTCAGTTTCCTATTAATTCAGTTCCTCGATTTTAAGATTTGTAGAAACAAGCAAAATAAGGCAAAATGTATTTAGAATGAAACACTGAGTGAGACATGGGGGAAAGCACAAACGGTTATTTTCCTAATTCATTGTTGTAGCAGTTACAAGCTAATCCAGCACAGCCCATAAACATGGGTCTGAACTGGCACAACATCAAGAGCAAGTTCATTTTCGGTGTTAGAAATAGCACTTGATGTGCTTATTAGTTTATTTATTTTTGAAGCAATCTTTTGGACTGTAGAGAAATAAATGTTTACCCTACCTTTCTGTGTGTGTGTGTGTGTGTGTGTGTGTGTGTGTGTGTGTGTGTGTGTGTGTGTGTGTGTGTGTGTGTGTGTGTGTGTGTGTGTGTGTGTGTTGGATGCTGCCTATTAACGAATGCTTTACCCCCAATGATATTTAAAGTAGGCCTATCCCCTAAACTAGGGCAAGAGCAAAATGTAATTGACGAACGTGTAATAACGTGTAGGGTGCGTGATGAGTTATCTGTTAAGTGAAGTTTCTTCTCGTTGGTCTGGTGACGGGACTGAGGTCTTGCTGAGCACAGCGGCAGAGTAAGGCAAAAATCCACTCTCGGACCTTTGCCCGGCCGTGCAGGTGAAGTCCGCGCTGGCGCTCCTGGCTCCCTGCAGCGCGCTCTGCGCCTGCGCATGCGCCGCCTGGCTGCTGTGACAGCTGAGGCACGAGCAAGGCCCGGCCGATGGCACCCCGACCGCCGCTGCCGCTGCCGCCGCCGCTGCAGCAGCCGAGGCCGCCGCAGAGCTGTTCAGGCCCGCGGGCGACTGGTACAGTCCCGGGTGCCTGAAGCTGCACAGGAGCTCCGGTCGCGAGTAGGGATGGGACAGTGCGCGGAAAGTGTCGAGAGGGCGGATGGAGGTGGCGAAAGGTGACGGGGCGCCCGTGGCTGCGGCGGCGGCGGCTGCCGCTGTGACGCCGACGTGCGGGTAGTAGTGGAGAGGCATGTGTGAGTGGAAAGGGTAAGGTAGACTTCCGGTAGCTGCGGCGTGCGTCATCATGTAGGTGTAAAAGCTGGGGTCTGCTGGATGGGGCCAGGACATCGCCAAACGCTGCCTTTTGTCCTTCATCCGCCTGTTCTGGAACCACACCTGCGTACAGTCAAAACAAGGCCCATATTGAGGCTGCCATGCTGTTCCAAGCTCTCAATTACACCTCTGCAAGTTTGTGGAGGAGGCTATAGGTAAACTGTACGTGCATACCAAGATATTGATAAACGCCTGGCCAATGCACTCAAGTGATCAGCAATCACCTGCTGCAGCAATAAAAATGAACGATTTCTGTTCAAAAAGGCTATATATTTCCCAATCTATTTTAAATGTGAGATCAGATTTTATAAATTAATTATAGTTGATGGTTGTATTGTTTTGCATTTAGGTGATCAGGAAATAGAAGTGTGTGTGTGTGTGTGTGTGTGTGTGTGTGTGTGTGTGTGTGTGTGTGTGTGTGTGTGTGTGTGTGTGTGTGTGTGTGTGTGTGTGTGTGTGTGTGTGTGTGTGTGTGTGTTTGTGCGCAAGTGAATTATTACAGCGTTACTCATGAGCAGAAAATAATGATTAGGCCTATATGGATATTTCAGAGTAATATTTACCATTATAGATGGAATTGTTTTCTCTCTCTCTCTCTCTCTCTCCCACTCACACACACACACAGGCTACGCGCATATACCGGTACACACCTGCCCAGCACAATGGAGATTAAGAATAATAACGAAGATTATTCCTCACCTTAATTGTAGTTTCAGGCAGATTTAATGCAGCAGCTAATTCACATCTTCTTGGTCTCGAAACATAATTTTCCCTATAAAATTCTTTTTCCAGTCTTCCAATCTGTTCTCTGGTGAAAGCAGTCCGATACCTTCTGACTTGATCGGCATTTGAACTGTTTGATCCTCCCATTGAATTACCGTTCATATTGGAGAGGGAGGTTGAGCTTGCATTGGAAGATCCAGAATTACTGTCTGAGAATCCTAAAAAAAAAAAAAAAAAAAATGTATAACAATGTTTCGATGTTGGCCTTGTTGAAATAATGCTCTTGTTTAGGCTACAATATGGATTCAATTCCTATTTGACAGTCTAATAATAAGAAAGAAATAATTCAATTGATGTTAAGTTCATGCCATAATGTCACAGCAAAATAATATTTGTGTTGTTTTTAATATTTTAGTACTTATATTATATATTGTATATTATAAATACATAACAATAATAATAAACGGAATAACAGCAGTCATAATAATAATACTGTAATAATAATAATAATAATAATAATAACCTAATTAACCTATTCCTCTTCGCTATATTTTAGTAAAAGAAAAAAATACAAAATAAATATCCGGTTTTAGGCAGAAAATCCCGTACCTTTGTTGTTCTCCTTGTGCTGGCTCGGGGAGCGATGCGATGGGCATCCCACCTCCACATCACTGTTCATATCTGAGTCTTGCGAAACTTCAGCATATAGGCTCATTTTCTTCCTGTTTTCTGAGGATGAAATGTCCGCTGAAGAGGTATTTTCGCTGTTGTGATGAGTGCCGAAAAGACTGTCAATTTCAAATTTGCCTTTGGTCGGGATGTCCCCGAGATTTCCATGGAGAGATGCCGAAGTTATTCTCGGGCTTAGCCGTCCACTGTGCTGAGAGTTTTCCAGGGCCTCCAGCACTGAATTTCCAGCCGCGTCTGAAAGCCTTTTCCCTGCAATGGGACTGTGCAGACCTCTCTCCATCAATATCATCTCTTTTCTTATCCTCTCCATCATTAAGCCGAGCAAGAAGAAAGAAAAAAAACAACACCACTTGTCCAGGGGGCTGGAGCACCAATGAGTTGTGTCGGAGCTAAATCCGCATGCAACTCAGCAACTGTCCTCTAAATAACTGTCTCTAAGCCTTTTTATAAGCGAGACGCAAAAATGAAAGAATCTGAATGCAATCGACGAACGACTGCTCAAAATGAGCCGAGCATCCTCCCTATAGCGCCAAAAATGTCATTCATCAAAAGTGGTTGCTGCTCGTTGTTAAAATGGTCGGCTGACGTTGCTCCAATGATCATTTATTGTAACAGGTTTATAAGCAAATAAATAGGAGAGGGCTGTCACTTGATGATGGAGGCGGCCTTCGGTCAGACGAATAATATCCAAGTGAGGAGAAGTGAAGAGCGAGGTGCTTGTCCCTGGGTTGATCTCTGAGTCTGCTTTAGATTGCTCTTGGGTTTGGCCTCTTGGGTGAAATTGACAGTCTGATTAATAAAATGAGCGGGGCAACATTTCCCTCTTCATTTAGGAATATTATTATGCTTTGATTCTCTATTGTTTCTCTCCTTCTGTTCGCCCTCCCCCTTTGTAATCGTCGTTGTTCTCTTTATTCTCGTTATTTTCATTTTCCTTTTTTATAATTTCCGCGAGTTTTTAATCAGTTTGTGAAACGCATTAAGGTGCAAGTGTATTCGTTATGCTGACTGCGATAAGAGATTAACATTATTGTCCTTTTTTGTGATATTCAAGTGTTGTTGAATATTGTGTGTAGCATATAGGCAATTCTTTTTAGATTTTGTTCCACCCTTCTTCAGTCGTCAAAGGCACATTTTGAGGTGGTGATAATGCGCGCATTATTACACATTTCCGGCACAACTGTACACATTATATATTTATTTAGCACAAGTCTGTATTTATAGGCTACAAGGCAGAGAATAAATTGCAAATACTCGGAACTTGGAACATGGATTGGATACAATGAATGATTTAGTCTCATTTTTATTTAACAATAGTTTCAGTTTGAATTTCAAATGTAATTTCAACATTGCCAATCCTTTTACCATTTTCCAATGTTTTGGTCTTCATATGAACTACAAAACTTTAGTAGCCTATAGCCTATACTTGTATGGATCGTTTATCTTTTCAACCGCATTTCTCTTTATCTCTTTCAGGTTATCACAGCACCTGTATCTGTCTGTATATATGTCGAACCCGTTATTTCATGGTGTTGGATAGGACAATTATTTCATGTGCCCATTAACTCCTAACGGAACGTGCTTCATAGTCGTCTTAATGGAGAATATGAAATGATAGTCATAAAGACATGAAAGCCACGGACCCCAGGATTCTTCATTATGAGATAAGTAGAAGGCACTATCAGAAAATTGTCTGTGCGTTCTCTGGCGCCTCCTGCAGGCTTTATTTTTTATTGCAGGGTAATGGGTGGTGAACACCTGTCCACGTCTTGTGTCTGTCCTGAGCTGACTGAGACCAATAGTAAACTAAAACTAAAATAAACTATTGAATCTTGCTATACACAGTCACCTGTGTAGTCAGGAGATGCTAGATCAAATCCGAACAATTAAAAGAAAAGTGCCTAAATAGTATACCCAACCTCACTAATTGTAAAGGATACAACAGTGCATGTTTATAACGTCATGTCAACCATGTGATGACACATGACAAAATGGGCTGTAGAGCCAACATGAATATCTTGAATTTGCAATAACAACTTACTGCATAAAATAATATTATTCAAGTTATTTGGCTTTATTGCCTGTTTAATGTCTTGATCTGTTGGAAGAATCATGTTTTACAACTTCTAGTCAGGATAATAAATTTTCACTAAACTTGGCATGTTACAAATTAAGCTTAAAGGATATGTTCACTCAAAAATGAAAAGTAATCAGTCATTATCTGCACCCTGCATGCTGATGGAAGGACGGATTACGTTTTTTAGTCCATAAAACATTTGTGGAGTTTCACAGGTGAGACTACAAAACTTCACCCGTCCATCCATTGGCATGGGGGTAAGTAGATAATGACTGAATTTTCATTTTTGGGTGAACTTTTTGGGTGAACTCTTTAGCACACGGGTGTCAAACATTCGGCCCGTGGGGCAGAACCAGTCCACTAAGGGTCCAATCCGGTCCACAGGATGACTTTGCAAAGTGTAAAAATTGCACTGAGAAGTCCTTCAATCCAATGTGATGCACTTTGTGAAGGCTAAGAGCTACCAGGTTTCAGGAGCAAGTTAAATATTAACTAGCCTATTCATGTTTTCTGTATTCATCACTAAATCATCATGGTAAACTATTTTCATTACCCTTGACTATATAGAATTGCACAGTGCTGTCAATTGTAATGCACAGTTAGTTTTGTTTCATGGTAGCTGAGATCAAGCATATGAAAATGTGTTCTTAATGTAATTCTTTACACTATAAAGAAACAGGAACATTTTGGACGTTTTGTCATTTGATTTTCATTGTCTGCCCCATTTCAGACCAAATTGGGTCGTATTTGGCCCCTGACTTCTCACCCCTGCATTAGCATATTACACATTTACCTATTCTTTTCATTTGTCTTAGGCTACAATGATGTTGTTCTTGTTGTTGTTCCTTATTTTTTATATATTTGTGTGACTGGACACATCTTCCTTTGATGACAGTTTTGACAGTGCATACATTCATAATCTCGTAAATTGTATAAACCTATACAGTATCTAAGAATTTTGCAAATCAAGTGTTGAATCCACCACTTTTGGTAGGCCAAATATGCTCGGTAAACAAGGCACCCTTCTTTGTCCAGAGCTCTTTTCTTGGGCAGATATTATCTATTCCATTACCTCCTTTGCTTGATAAAATATGCCATAATTTATATATATATATATATATATATATATATATATATATATATATATATATATATATATATATATATATAACTTTTCAGTGACAGTCATATTCATTGATTCGCAGCGGAAAAATACAAATGAAAACTGGTATTTTCTTAAGGACCAAACAATTAATGTAATTTCATACAGGAGGGGAGTCCTTGCTTCAACTTATTGGTCAATAGGCTGGATTTCTACTTGACTGTGAAGTAATTCATGAATGAAAAAAGAACACTGTTCAGCTTCTTAAGCTGTTATTTGTTTACAAATCCATGTCTGGTATAGAAGAGTTGTGGATTGTGCCAATTTGTACCCTTCAATTTAGTAGCACAGTTGCACTGATTGGCCCTAACTGTACACACTGAATACAAGCAACTAAATACAGGTGAACAGCAACATTATGTTTACAAGGATGAACCTACAATTTAAGTATTCACACAGGATGTGATAGAATAGAATAAGAGTTTAACATGCACTCGCTTCCTCAACACCTTTACTCTACAGCAGTTGAATAGCTTTGACTGCAGGCACAGGGGCGCAAGCCTGCAACCCTCGTGTTGGTAGGCAGGGAATCTACCGCATGCTGTGTACAGTTAACTGATGTCATGTCCCATGATTTCTGTGTATAGAAGTTCAAATTGTCCAGCTGTCTGGGTAGTGTAGAGGTAAAAGCACTCGCCTACCAATTTGAACCAAAGACCCGGGTTCAAATTCCCGGCAGTGGTCCTTCCGGTTTTCGCCAGACGTTCCTAGAGACACAATTGGCCGTGTCTGCAGGTGCACGGGAAACCCGTGGGGTATGAGTCCTGGTTGCTGCAGTGCCTCCTCTGGTCAGTCGGGGGGCTGTTCGGGGCAAGGGGAACTGGGGGGAATAGTGTGATCCTCCCATGCACTACATGCTGCCAGTGAAACGCCTCGCTGTCAGGTGAAAAGAAGCAGCTGGCGACTGCACATGTCTCCGAGGAAGCTAGTCGGCTCTCTCCAGATTGGCAAAGGAGGTGGTGCAATGACCGGGAGAAAAATCTGTAAAAAAGAAAGAAAAAATATGGCGCTAGCCTTTTAGTGGCCTTAAACGCCACCAAATTACTCCCACCACGAACAATAATAGTATTTCCATTATGTGGCCGGGCCCTTCTTATGTGGACCCAAGTAATAGCAGAGAATGGGCCGGCTCTGCCTATGCTTACATCAGCGTCTATACTCTGACAACTGGGCTAAGTAGGAAGCACACTTAGTCAGGGCACGGGGGCGGTGGTTATTTTCAAATGACCACACTCTTCAAAGTACTAGTTTTGGCCCCCTTGATCGGACCACATCCATCTTCAAACTCGGCCTTCGTTTTAATTTGAACTGCACACCTGTAAAATTTTGGGACTGCATCTTGGATGGTTGTGACGCTATCGTGTTCACAAAATCTGTCCACAGACATTTGAACACCTGGCAAAGTACTCAAAACTGCATCTCTGGTAGTTCTCACTATACAGTAGGTGTCTCCAGGACCACATTTTGCCATGATGAGCCCATTTGCTAGCCTGGTAACCAGCCCCAATGAATCCTTCATTATGAAGAGGGCTGACAACTGCGATACATATGGGGCTGGATACCAGGCTACACGTCCGATCAACTTCAAAATTGGGGAGTGCGCTGCTGAGAACCTGACAGAGTGCAGTGCTGAATTTCATGCAATTTGGCATATAGCACCACCTTCTGGCAACACAAAGAACAGTTGATCTCGACAACCGTTCCTCCAATCAACTTCAAACTTGGGGAGTGTGCTGCTGGGAACCCAATCTGGGAACCCAGAGTCTATTTTTATTTGAAAAATAGACTCTGGGACAGACCTACCTTTTTTCCCGGCTTCCTCTACAGCGCACCTTTCCTGCCACCGTCACTTCCTTTTTCACGTCCGTGCTCCACTGTTTACAATCTGAATAGCAACTTGCACCGCGACTTTGGCGATATACTAGTCACAACAACTACACCTCCAATAATTTCCCACTGTTGTTGTGAGACGAGTGGATGTCTTCTATGCAGTGTGTTTTTGCATTAAAGTTATTAGAAACGGACGCGGAAAAGGAAGTGACGGTGGCAGGAGAGGCGCACTGTACAGGAAGCCGGGAAAAAAGGTAGGGCTGTCCCAGAGTCTATTTATTTTTCAAATAAAAATAGACATGGGTTCCCAGATTGTTGGAAACCCGACAGTGTGCAGTTCCGAATTTCGTGCAATTTGGCATAGCGCCACCTACTGGCAACACAACGAGAACGTTCATCTGATCGACTTAAAACTTGGGGAGTGCGCTTCTGGGAACCCGAAGCATTTTGTGCAATTCAGACATGCACATAGTCATAGCGCCACCTAGTGGCAACACTAAAAGCACTTTATCTCGAGAACCGTTGGTCCGATTGACATCGAACTTGGCGGATGTGCTGCTGGGGACCCAATAAACTGCAGTAATTCAACCCATCGAGGGGAGGGTGAAGAATAGGAGAGCATAATGTGTCAATGGGGGAAGGGGAGTTAAAAAAGTTAACATGAGCTAAACTGAATTCAAACATACTGAAATTCACATTTGATAATTACCAAGTTTTTTTTAATTCCTCATTGACATTTGTAAGCATAAGAAGCAGACTACAGTAAACCCAGAGGAATTTAACATCACAGGAGATAAGTGCACTAACCAAGCCCATATTTGGGCAAATAAACAGGCAAACACAGTATCAGCTACACACCTCAGGTACAATCTAAGCTAGCACCATAAACATATAAAACAGGCAAATTATCTTTAATTGTTGTCATTGACCCTGTGGGTTTGTTTAGGGCAGGTATGCCCAACGTCCGGCCCGGGGGCCAATTGCGGCCCGTGGATCGATTTTAAGTGGCCCCTGGGTAGTCTCTCAAAATACTATATGTGGCCCTCCACACAGTATTGGTTAATCAAGCAAGTTCAATTCACATTTGTTTTTATTTTTTGACAGCACTATCATACAGTTAGTAAACAAGCACCAAGTAGGAACAACATGTTTTCAGAAGGTAAACAAAATCCTTAGAGTACTATTGTATGTTATATTTTTTAATAACCCATATGATGCGAAAAGGAGCTAGCCTCCCCGTATTTCCACATGATCTAATCTGGCCCCCATTCAAAAAAGTTTGGACACCCCTGGTATAGGGGGTCCTGTTAGGAATTCTGGGGGCCTGGACAGTAGCACCTTGCCTCTCCGAAGGCAGGGACCCCTCCAGCTTGGGACCCCAAAAGGTTGGAGCTCTATACCCCCCACCCCCAACCTAAGCTTTTGTTTTAGGGTGAAGAATATTTTACATTCTATACATTTAGCCAAGGTTCTTGATTTGCAAAAATTGCAACAGTAGACTAAGTTTCTTAGGATCACAAGCAGCTAATAGTGAGAGACTAAGTTTAAATTCTTAGCACCACACCACAAGCAGCTGAGTGGAGCAATGGCAAGGTTGCTGCAGAGAAGTGAGAGCTGATTGTACCACCCTCTGGTAGTAGCAGAGTGCAGGGAACATGAGTTATACTGCCTCTTTGACAGACAACGCAGGAGGAACGCAGCCCCGATCACCCTGGGTGACTCTCCAGTCAACACGGTGGAGCTGCTGCCCTCAAGGACATCTACAGACTGCAGCGCATCATCCGCCATGCTGAAAAGGTGATCGGATGCAGCCTGCCATCCCTTCATGACCTGCACACGGCCAGGACTCTCAGGTCATAAACTCTTTGAGGCACTCCCCCTTGGCAGAAGACTAAGGTCTGGTAGAACCAGAACCTCTCGTCACAAGGACAGCTTGTTCCAAACTGCCACCTGCCTCTTCAGTGAGACCCGAAAGCCTCCACCAATAATGACTTCATCAGAGGGGGGCCCCCATACCTGTCAACACTCCCGATTTAGGCAGGAGTCTCCTGATTTTTAACCCTTTCTCCCGCTGTGCTCCCGCTTGGTAAGAGTGACGCGCGGTGTGTTACTGCGCTCGCTCAAGCATCTCTTGGTGAGGTGCTCTGCCATATGTATCCACCTTATTTTTGGCAGCCATTTTGCCTTACATTAAGTATGGGTTCTATTTCCGGTGTAACCAATTTAGATAACCCCCCAGCCCCGACAAAAAAAGCGTCTATGAGGATTTTACCCTTTTACAGCAGAGCCATTCTGCTCTACAGCCTGTCGTTCGGGTGCTGGGATAACGTAATGCATTGTGGGTAGTCGGCTACTACTGTGGCTAATGTTAGCGCCTAGCTAGCTATGTTACATGACAGTAAAACGCCACCAAATTGATTTAACTTTTAACCATTTCGAGTAACACACATTTCGAGTTTCCATACGGACCTCCAGCGTTGGTTAGTTGTTTATAACGTGACTATATTTATAACTTTTATAACGGACTCCAGCTTCCGGTTTATAATTCGGGTCTGCAGCCAGAGTATAACAAAGGAAATGGCAAGCGGCAACAATGAGTCACGTTAAACCGGACCTTGTACCCACGGTTCTTTTTTTACAGTGGGGCATTCAAAAATAAGGTGGATACAGTCAAAGGGCTCCACTCGCTTTGCCACTGGAAATGAATGAAACTGATCCCAAGAAGAAGAGATACGCTTCCAAATTTACTACTACTTGGTGCAAGACCATCCCGTTCCTAACCGCTACCCACATCAGCAAATACCATGCGTTTTACAAGCTATGTCGGGTCGACTTTAGTGTAGAACACGGTGGGGAAAATGACCTTAGCAAAACAAACATGCTAACGTCAAACATGCCAAACGCAAACAAGCCGTGGAAGCATGGCCATGCTAGTCGCCAAGAAAATTTCGTTTTAATTTTTTGTGATGTAAATTTTAGATGCTAACTTTTGATCACATCTTTTGTACATTTTGTATGTTTGTTTAATTTAATTTGACCATTATTTTACTGTGAGCTATGAATTTAAGACTAATTTAAAAGTGATTTACTTTACTTGTATTCTATTAATTTGTGGTGTAGGGTTATATGGGGGGGAGGCGTTGAGGGTAGGCCATTCGGCGATACCCCCAGAAAATCTCCCTCTTTTTCACAGCCCAATATTGCCTGGTATGGGGACCCCCTGGGACAAAAAAAATCAAATGGGGGGTCTGTGGTCTAAGTTGTGTCAGTGTAGCGGCCCTTGACATGAAAACATTCGAGAACCACTGGGTTAAAATGTGACTTTAATTGGATAAAAAAAAACATACAATATATTTAACAAAATATCAAATGATTTTGCTAGTCGGCATCAATTGCTTACAATAAATCATATAAATATCTTGTGTGTAGGCTATTTATCTAACGACGAGTTTCTTAATGCTTCCTAGTTCCTACTCAACTCAGTCAATTTATACTGAAGTCACCAAGTCACTCTCCCCAAATGTATTCCATTGAAATGCTACGCACACGTGTTATGGTCACTTCTGCATCACATACAGCGGAATGCGTTGAATGACTGTTGGCCTTTCATGTTAGCATAACTTTGTTGTTGCATGCTTGACCAGCGGCAGGCAGCGGATAATGGGAGCCAGATATCCTATAGCAGGGGTTTTTCAAAGTCTGAGAATGTGGGCCTCCCCTTAGACAACGCCCCCCCCTTCCCCAAACCCTGGATTCCTGGATGCCTATGGAATCACGATTATGTTATTTGATCCCAGACACTCAACAATTGAGCCAAGATAGCCTGACCATCATACTTCAGACTACAGCAAATACATTAAAAAAGGGTCTGTCTGAAGGCATTTATTTGTTTCTGACTGTGGGAAAGTGGGAAAACAGTCAAATCCACCAAAACTCCCGTCTCTGAACTATCTCTTTAATCACACACATTTAGGCTATTTTGATAAATAATGTAATAACGTAATTTTTTTTCACTTCCATTCACTGAGCCTCCCCTGAAACGGTTTGGAGCCCCCCTGGAGAGGCCCGCCTCCCACATTGAAAACTGTCCTATAGTATTCTTACACAGCTGATGCAGCACCATAGCCGTAATGGAAATGGCACAAGTTACCTGGAGTAACACGGGAGGGAAGGTAGCTGTGTGTCTGGCCCTCCAGCCTTCAAAAGACATCGGAGGTCAATGATTGAGGCTCTACACATGCATAAAAGATCGATGAGGCATCTGTAAAACTAATAATAAAAGTAATATTTACTTTTGTATTGCCTTACAAATGAGGCGGGCTGGTTTCATGACGTCCGTCCATCTTTATTTTTCCTCCTGGAGTAGCTCTGCGGCGCACCTTGATATGTCCTGAATGGAACTCAAATAGGGCATTGATACAGAATGGACATTTCACATTTTAAATATTTCACAGCGTAAACATTTCAGAACTACACAGAACTACACTTTTATGCCTCCGCCGGCGATAGCCAGGCTGGAGGCATTATGGATTTGTGTTGTCCGTACGTACGTACGTCCGTCCGATGTTCGTTAACGCGATATCTGAGGACAAAGGTTAAGGTCACTGTGACCTCACTAACGCCATTTTCAAGCTTGTTAACACGATATCTCAAGAACGCCTTGATGGAATTTCTTTCAATTTCCCTCCAAACCCCACTTGGACTCAAGGATGAACTGATTACATTTTGGTGGTCAAAGTTCAAGGGTCCACTGTGACCTCACGAGCACCAGTTTCAGCTCTGTAATGCCATATCTCATTAACACCTTGACAAAATTTCTTCTCATTTGGCTCAAACGTCAAAGTCTGGACAGACATGCATGTTGACTGCTCACTTGTTGGCGGAGGCATATTTCCGCGGTGCGGTCGTATTATGGTTATTATTATATATTTTTACTCACAGGTCCAATATAGCTCTTGGCTTCACTATGCGGCCTGATCTTGTGGTAGAATAGTGAGATGGCTCTTTGGGGCCTGTATGCTCCTCAGTGTCTTGCTGCAAAGTCTCAGAATCAGTGTCCCCAGGCTCCAGCCTGTGGTGGTTGGTTGGGACTTCCTGACCTGTATCATTTTCACATAGGAGGTGACGCCTGTTGCACCTAAGCATGTGACCTCCATCCGTGAGGATGATGTAGGATCTCTGGGTACCTACCTGCTGGTTTCGGCAACCATTACGTGTTTCCACGTCCCTGTTGGAAGCGGACTGTGGCTCCCACTGGTAGTGCAGGCAGTGTTTTGGTATTACTGTCCGTCGTAATATTGCTTCTGACATTTTTGGCACAGTTCTCTCCTGCTGTTGACTGTGCTGTGACAAGCAACTTCTGGTTGCAGTTGCTTTTCAGTGGTTGGAAGGATTGAGCGCAGATGCCTACTCATTAACAGTTGTGTTGGGGAATGTGTTTCTGTATTCCAATAAGCTGAGGTTTGGGTCTCTCCTCTGTGTGCTTTGTCCATGAGGGCTTTGGCAGTCTGAACAGTCTTTTCAGCTAACCCATTACTCTGCGGGTACAATGGGCTGCTTGATGTGCCCAAAGTCCCATGTATGAGCAAAAGCTTTGAACTCCTGTGAACTGTAGCGACGTCCATTATCGCTGACCAAAGTATGAAGTATTCCAAACCTAGCAAACATGGCCCTCAGCTTTTGGGTGACTGTTGAGGATGTGAGGCTGGTGATTTTCTCTACTTCAAAATACCTGCTATAGTAGTCAACTGCAACTATATAGTCTTCCAAGGCCGATCAGGGATAGGATGTGGTAGCATTAGCTGTTTTGGGACAGAGCTGCGTCGCTCAAGGCAGATGCTACAGGACCCTACTAGTGTCTCTATCTGTTTACCCATCCCGAGCACAATGATTTTCTCCCCTTTTAGTAGGATGCCATTTGCCTCTGATATCTCGTCCCGATGGTTCCAATACTCGGTGACTGCAGGGGGAAGTTTTTGGTTGACCCAGGCCACCATGTTAGGATAACTTTCTCAACGCAGAGAGCTGTTCATCTTGGCCTGTATAGCAACTCTGATCTCTGCCATTTTGCGGTTGCTCACTGGAGCGCTGCTGATCACAGCGTGTATTTGGTAGTCCATGCCTTCACTCAGTGAACGGTCACAGCACTCAATCGGCTTTCTGGACAGTGTGTCTTTTACTGGGAGGTGTTGGGAGGTGCAGCTGACCGGCTTATGCATGATAGACTCCAGCGGCTTATGGTGTGACTCGATGATCACCTGTCGGCCGTACAGGTATTAGTGAAACCGCTTACATCCAAAGACCACGGCGTACAGCTCCTTTATGATCTGAGCGTACATTTCTTAAGGTCTGGCTTAGCGCCTTTGATGCGTATGCAACTGGTTTCTCTCCCTGGAGCAGGACTGCTCCTACGCCGCATTTTCGACCTGCAGTTTCAAATTTTTAGTGTGGACGAGGTATGTGAGTACTGGGGCTGGGCTCCTGTGTTAGGAGGCCTTTCATTCGTTGGAAGGCACCATCATGATTTGAATTCCCCACAAACTCACAGTTCTCCTTTAGCAGTTGCCATATGGGAGCTGCTGAGTCTGGGGTGAACTTGGCAAGGTATGGTCTCCAGCTCTGCCTTGCTCTGCGGGGGAGCCATTTATCTGATCGCCTTAACCTTGTTAGGGTCCGGCCGGATGCCTAATTGTGTCTGTGTGTGTGTCCAAAGTAGTTCACCTCAGGTACACAGATGATGCTCTTGCCATTGTTCAGTTGTATTCCTTTCTCCCTGGTTCTCTCCAGCATGGCATGCAGGCTGGCCTCATGCTCCTCTTTGGTGGGGCCATACACCAAGATATCATCCATGATGGCGGTGACACCATCCACCCTCCTCTGAAACTCATCATGTGCAGAGTTGATCCCGGAGGGAAGCCTCTTAAACCAATATCTGCCTTAGATAGTGTTAAACGTGGTTAGCATGGAAGATTCTTGGGTGAGTTTTATTGTCCAGTAGCCAGACCTGGCGTATAGTACACTGAAGTACTGTGCCCCAGCTAGTCTTGATGTGACATCATCTAGAGTAGGGGGCAGATACCTGTAGTGTGATCTCTGGATGGCGTCGTTGACGGGGATCTAGACAAATCCTGAGCTTCTTTGTTTAAGGCTTTTCCAACACTACTAGTTGATTTACCCATTTGGTCGGCTCCATGACTTTTTGGATTATGTCCATTTTCTCCATGTCATCCAGCTCATCTTTGAGCGTATGGGGTACAGCGAGGCAGGCACACGACTGGTGTTGTCGAGGGTTTGAGGGGAAAGCTACATTCCCCGGGAAACAGCCCAATGCCTTCAAACATCAGCAAACTCCTCCAAGATGCCTGTGTGTGTTGGCGGCTGTGCTTAAGTATCAGTTTGACTAGATTCAGATCTAGACATGCTCGCATGCCCAAAAGAGGGGGAGCATCTGCGTAGACTATGTCAAAAGCCGTGCATGACTGTTTTTTGCCCGTATCTGCATGTTAGCTTACAAGACCCTTTTACTTTTGGCCTTTGCCCACCGTATGCTGAGAGTCTGTTGGCTGGTGGCCCTATTACCACACAAAACATTTTGTGGAGTGTGTTGGCAGGTATTATACTAGTCTGGGCACCTGTGTCTATTTTAAATTTAAGTTTGTTCCTCTCTTTTCCTATGTCCACCTCTGCAAATGCCTGTTCCCAATCTGTATTTCCATGCTCTTTTCTGATGGTGTCTATGAACAGTTCATCTGGTGGCTGCTCGGCGCTGTCCGAGATGGCATGCACTCTCCTGGGATTGTATTTCGTCTGTCGCTGCTGCATTTGTGACCTACACACTTTGGCAAAGTGGTTGAATTTCTTGCATTTGTTGCATTGGCGCCCTTTGGCTGGACATTCCTCCATGTGACAGTGCTCTCTCCTGCATGCTCCACATTCTCTGTTCCACATGGTGCTGCTGCCATCAGTCCTGCTCGTCATGGCATGCTAGGTCTGGTTTGAACAGTTTTCTGCTAACTGCATGAACAGACTGACTGGCTGGGTTAGCATTGTCTTTAGCTGCTGTTGTGATAGCTCATGTGAACATGCAAATGTAGACGGCTTTGTCTATACAGCGTGAGGTCTGGACCATGACAGAGCAGTTTTTCACTGTTACTTTTTTATTTTATTTAGGCTACCTGTTCTTAAACACCCCAATCATGTTTCCACATTACCTGCAATTGCAAAGCACCATCACAGCTTAATCCTCACAGATGTGCATCCAAATCAAAACATCTAGAAAGAAAATACAATAAATTGCCAAGAATCTCTTGCAAGCTTAGAAGTAATTGATTGCACATAAATTGGTTTTGACTTCACATGAGAAATGACTGTCCAAATAATTTAGGCATTCTGAAACTGGGAAACCATGTATGAAAACTGCTGTAATTCCTCTGCTCATTTCAACCAATTCAAATCAATTTTATATTTATATAGCGCCAAACAATAACAAGAGTTATCTCAAGGTGCCTTACAAATAGAGCAGGTAGAAGACCAGGCTCATTATTTTTAGACCAATAATTGAAACAATTCTCACATGCACTGGCAAATATGGTTTGGTTGGAGCACTCTGAACTTAAACCTCATAGTCATTGTGCCATTTCACATCCAAAATAACAAGCTTATGAGCTAAAACATCAAAGAGAGTGCTGCCACCCAATTATAGTATCCCATAGGTAATCATTTTAGCAAGAATCACTTGGTGTTTCCATCAAATGGACTGGCAGGGGAATTCAGATGAAAGATAAGCTTTTATTGATTTCACCTGTTAGATACACTTCATGAAGCAGAGATATGGATAAAGGAGAGGATACATATTAAAGAAGGATTGTTGGACTTTGAGACAAATTATACATGGCTTAGGTAGGCCTAGGTGTTTCTAATCATTTGTATGCTCAGTGTATGTCTATTATATTTATTGATTTTCCTTTGTGTCTGGTTACTCTAATAAAGACAAATGGTGGAAATCATGCACTGTGTCTGTTATTGGGTCTGATGGACCTCTTTACTCAAACAATCTTGAAACAACTCTGCTCTGTGATTTTTGTTCTCTTTAAAATGCTTTCCATGAGCAATTCTAAGTCTAATAAAACAAGAAATATCTGTAGCACATACAGCTCGGTAACAACATGGATTGACAAAGATTACAGGAAGATTAGACTGTTGACTGTTGAAGTTAGCCGAATTACCTGGCCACGGCACAGGTCGTCTGGTGCCTCTATAGTAGTCAGCTCCTTCTCTGGGCCGGCTATAGCTTGGTCCCTCTTGACGTGGGCAGCTCTGTCATCTGGGAGATGTGAGAGCTGTCCAGGCCTCACTTGTGTGCCCCGCCAAAGGGCAGGACTGAAATATGAAGTTGTAACGTCCAGGTAGCTCCTAGCTCTGGTCGTCTTCTCGTGAACACTTGTCCGTCTCAAACCGGAACCGGAAGCAAGAAGGAAAAAGGTCACCCTCTCAAGCCTTCTTAAAGGCACAGCGTCATACGTCCATCAAATAATTCAACGTTATTCAGCGATTAGACAGCCAGAAATACATAGGTAAACATTATCATATTTGAGGTGAGGGGAATACTGCCTACTGATCCGTAACTCAAGTAATAATTAGTCATAAGTAATAACCAGGTTAATAACCAGGTAATAGTAATAATTGGTAACAATGGGTATAGCTGCATGGGTAATTAGACTTACATGTATGTAATAGCATAACAGGGCCAGAAACAAATGGTAATAAATTATAATGGGGAAATATTTAAAGATGTCGATGACAATTGTTAATACCAAACTAGTACCTATGCTGTTACCACCAAACTAGTACCTATGCTGTTACCGAGCTCTAATGTAAAGTGCTACCGAAATCTCATCTGCCACTTCTCATATACCAATTCTTTGTATGTGTTGAAGTACTTTTTGCATTGGTCAGTGGCCATAATCTGTCCACTAATTTAAAGTGAAAGTCATCAAGAAAGTATAATTGGCAAAGAGCAAAGAGGTGATATTATTTTTAATGACTTTAGTGACCATTAACTCCATCTTCCACATTCAAATCCAGTTGACTAAGGAATCACAAGGACCACCACGAACAAAGCATCTATTTCATACTCATTCAATACTCAAAAGCAGATTTACTTTACATATGTTTCATGTTTCAAACTTGTAAAGTAGAATTTTGTATAAATATGACTTGAAAAATAAAACATGATTGAGTTGTATTCACTTGTCATGTATTTAGAAACCAATAGGTTTTTGCTGCATATCTGCTATTTTTCATCACTTGCTTCATAATCCTGATCAGTTATACAGCACATGATAGCTGCCCACTGTCCATTAACACCACTGTCTTCCACTGACAATTTGCATTTCAAATGATGCTAAATAACTACTTCAGAGCACACTATTGATTTAGGCCTATAGATCCATAATGAATAATGCTGAAACATATGATGCTGTCTCAGTTTTTCCTATACCTCTGAATCTAGTTTCTCACATTAACCTGTTCTCCTTACAATCTCAGTAAATGCTGTAACGTTAAAAATGTAAGATTTAATTCATTTGTATCTGGCCATATGCATGCCATTCTCAAGGCTGTGTATACACAAATCTCTGTGGCATTTGCTCTTTTGCAGACTTGTCCTTATCTTAAGTGAGAGGTCCATCTAGTGGCAATTTGTTGTGAATGCAGTAGACAACCTACAAAATAATGGGGGACAATAGCCTCCAAGTTCCAGTCTTCAGATTGGCATGGAGAAGAACAATGGTTTATGGTACTATATTAGATTTACAACCATCACAAATGCCTCATTTCACTCAGAACTATTTGCCATTTTAATCATTTAAATTTAATAATTCTATCATTTAGTTTGACCTTAGATTTTTTTTATTGAAATTAAGTGGAAATGAAGTGACACATAGGTTAATAATGCTAAGCCAAGAACGCTAGACATGTGGAGAAAAGCCACAGAGGATGTTAAGAATACTGTCATGACTTTTGAAATGCTCATCTATGGTAAGTCAATATGTCCAGTTTGTAATCCTGATCATCATTCAATTTTATTTAATTTAATTGTTTGGATTTTTATTTCACAATAGTGTAAAGCTGTGTGTCCACAAGGGGAGGCAATGAGGGAGGGAGGGGGGGCAGAGGGAACGTTAGGTGTTTGTATTTGTATGATCTTTGATTGTTAATTATGTGTGTATGTTATATGAGGGATCAGCCGAGCAGCATTTTGGTAAACAAACAGCGTCACTGGGTGGCAACGGCAATGGAACCCTGGAGCGTGAGCTTTGGGAGGCTTAGGTCTGACTAACTGACTCTGTTTACATTTAAAAAACTGCGACAGTTCACAAAACTTTAACACGACCAGTGTTGGGCAAGTTACTTTAAAAATGTAATATACTACATATTACTAGTTACTTTCATTTGAAAGTAATACGTTACTTTACAATATTACTGTCTGTGTAGAGTAACTCGTTACTTACTTATACGTTTGCATTACTTTCACCAAAACAACAGCAGCAGCAGAATGACATCGCTGCACTGGAACCATCTCGAAAAATAATGTCAACCGCCTTGAAGTCAGTAAACAATCCAAAATTCTAAATGTTATTCTTTTCCTTTGTGATTGTCATCTGTAGTGGTTATTTGCGTAAAAACAGACAGTTTGATTAGGAAATGATTGTATCTTTATTTAAATGTGCTTTGATTTAAAAATAATAACTCAATTTGTAACTTGGGTTACTTGACAAAGTAACTGGTATAATATTACTGAAATCCAATAAGTTATATTACTGAGTTACTGCTAAAAGTAATATTACATGTAATATGTTACTTTTGTAATGAGTTACCCCCAACACTGAACACGACATACATTTATACATCAAAGTCTTGAGCTACTTCTGCTCTCACTCAGAATGTCAAAATATAAGCGATGTGATGTAGGCCTATAGTTTTTTAGAGAACTCATACGAATAACTGCTGCAGGGTTCCGCATTGGCAAGTGACGCCACGCTGATTCGTCATATTGTGCAGTGGGTTAGTATGTAATGTATGTCATTACTTTAATGTTGAATATAACTGTTTGAAACTGAAGCTTTAATAAAAACAGTTTATTACAAAAAAATAAATAAAGTGGCACATAACTATTTTCTTATATCTAATATAGTCTATTTGACTATAAGACAATATAGCCTGTCATTACCTCGATGTTGATTGATGCTGCTCATTATTTGACACTTGACATTCCAATTTAGTCTATGGCTGATTTGACTAAAATAAACCTAAAACGATATGTTTTGCCGAATCTCGTTCCAATATTATATAATCATAATCATATTATGATTAACGTTGAGCTCGATGCTAAGAAAATGACATTATGAACATTTTAAAATAGCCATAGATGATTTGGTTGATAATGTCAGCTGGTGCACGTTGTGCAAACCCAATAAAGACCCCAAGAATTAGCATTAATTAATGCGTTTTAAATAGCCTAAAGAGTGGTTTGCTTATACAATATATGTCTCTACGTGACTATAATCTCCACCCAGCAATAAAGGCCAAATGTTTTTTCTCTTTAAAGTATCATTTTCAGTCAGGTCCCATTAGTTTGATCAGCAGGCTCGGCTACTGCAGCATTCAGCCCTTGATCTTTACTTTAAGGCTGGCATAGGCTAGAAGATTATTGAGGCATGTGGAAAACAACCGTGCTTGGATTTGGTTACCAGGGAGGCTGCAAATCCATGTGCCAGGTAAGAGGATTTGCCTAATAATTTTTTTCTGCAACCGGATTCTGTTTATTTTGAATAATTCCGTTTCCAGTTTGTCAAAATCCCCGCAGCTTTTAGCGAAACAAAGTTTCAATTTCACTGTTTAACTGATTGACTCTTCAACTTAATTTAACAGACACATTCGGGAATACTTTTAAACAAGCGACTTCAAGCCCATCAACCTGAAAAAGTATGTTCTCTAGCCTAATACTTAGGCTACTTCAAAAAGGATTAGAGGTTCAAATGTTCATGTCACTGACCCCCAAGACATGCAGACTCCCATTTTATTATGTTTTTGTCGGGGCTTTTGGATTGAATTGGCCTAACCATCTACTGTGGGAAGACAGCTAAACTTAGGACCAGAACGACTATATAATATTTAAAAACTTTTTATTTTATTTTCTGTTATAGAGAAACATAATTTGCTGAGGAACGTTACGGCATGTGCATGGCTATGACTAAATCAAAATGTTTGATTTCACATTTAACAAGGTAGACAAGTTGGTTTTAAACGCAAAAAAATCACTAGGTCTAAATAAATAACTTTAACATTCATTTGACTTAAGAAAAAAATAGCTGTGGCCTCATATTTTGACCGATTAAAAAAAAATCCAATGGATTTGTATAGCTATAGCTCAAGTATAAAGAAATTTATAAAATGCCACTGTGAACAAGATTACAGCAAGTCAACTTGCTGTAATCCCCGCATCGGCCCCCACTTTGAAACCCACTACCCTAATAAACCAGTTTTAACACTTGAAGCATTTCCTTCAGCCAGAGAACTTGAACGAGGGTAAAGCAGCAAGTTTATTACCAAGGACAAAAGACGGCGGATAGCTTCCTTCAAAGAGTTTGAAAACAGCCAGACTTTCGCTTCTCTGATCAACAATTTGGCTCCAGCCGCCGTGTCAAACCTGGAAGAGGAAGAACAGTTAAATGACACTAGCACCAAGCACTGATCTTCATTTTCTCATTCTCACCCAAGGTTGGCGTCAAATCCTCTTTTCTTTTTTATTCAGTATAAAATCTAGCAGCATAACTCCAAAATGCAATATCCCAAGGCGTCAAACCTCTCGATAGCTATAGGCTATATATAAAATATATTCTGTTTGAAGAGTATCAGCATGCAATCAATGGCCTTTATTCACGACCAATTTTTGTTGGCCTAATTGTTCAGCACAATTTGTGATGAAATTATAACTTTTATGGGAAAACTTGGAAGGTAGGCTAGGCATGCTCAAACAAACTAAAGTAGGCTATATTCGCTTGGCTTGGGAGCCTGGAAGGTTACGTTGGAATTTACAGCGTACAATAAGTAAGCTCACGTTACTAAAATATATTTGGGTTAAACTAACTGATGTGAGAAAATTGACCGTGTATGTGATTTTATTTTTTATTTTTATTTGTTTTTGTTTTTTTTTGTTTTTTGCAGATGTCGTATTCGATTATAGCACGAAGTGAACAGACACATCAACTTTAGGCTGAGAGGCTTTCGAACACCATTAAGCAGCCTTTCCGACCTTGATTTTAAATCTTGCTTTATCATTTCGTTTTCTAGTAGCTCCTTCGTTTAAATGTTTTGATAATGTATAGACTAAGACTATCAAGGAAATATTTAAATGTTTGCTCGTCTTGTTTGATTATAACATTATTTGTGACAGTGCGTTACATTAAATAAAGCATAATGGGACTTTTTATTTCTTTAGTCTTACCCATGACTGGGCCATATGACATTATGTCATATCAGGATACTTCTGGTTCATCATTATGTCCCAAACACATTTTTTTGTGCAAGTCCGCACAGTTCAGGATATGATCATCGTATAGGCTACTGATGATGACCATTGGTAATAGTTCGTGCTCTTCAAAGCTGATCAGCAGTGGAAAGATATGACTGCAACATCAGAATATAGCTGGTATTTGTGGACTTGTACCGCCACCTACTGGATTATTGGCACAACAACTCAAACTGCAATATCAAACCCAAATGACCAAAATGTTTTGCGAAACGTAATTGTAATTTTACTGTAGGCCCACATAATAATTTCTTATGAACTATTAGCAATATTGATATGTGTACAGTGTTACCGGTAGGTGTCATTAGGCTGGTCATTCTATGACATCAAACGTTGTCCTTGTAGAGAAAAAACATAGGCTATAGCTATTTGACCACGGAATAGATGGCTAGATTTGTGTTTAGTTATGATTTAGTGTAGAATTACGTCACTGTCACTCTGTCACATGTTGGACGGGTCGCAGTGAAACCTGTAATGAAAGCAGCCATCAATATAGGTCACATTATCCACTGTAGGCCTAATTTCTACGAATAGTAAAAGTGCACCCTTTTGCTGGAGAAACACTGCTCCAAGTCTTCAGTGACAATTTTGAAAGCGCTAGCCTATAGGGGGGGGGGTTAAAATAAAAATAATTTAGCCTAATCCATCGTATTTTATACATTTGAGATAAAAAAAAAAAAAAAAAGGATAATAGATTGAATAGGATATAGCCTATTCCCCTAATATATACGTTGGTACAATAGCCTATCATATAGGAGAGAAAAATATCCCCGGGGACAATAAAGGAACTTAACTTACAATAGGCACATAAACAGGTACACATCCCCATAATATTATAGGGATTTTTATACCATAGATTAAAATTATACCGTATGGTCACTATAAACTGCACTGACTCCTATAAGTCATGGAAATGTTATGAGTAGGCTACTAAATGAATTTTGATTAGGATAGCCATCATAATTGATGGGAAACGGTAGGCCAGTGTTGATCTTGGACTTGGTAAACAAAATTTACGCATAATAGGTGTTTGACCTTGAACTACAATGGATTTGACCTGGTTTAAAATGCGCACGATATGTCTTGCCTTTTTGTAGGCTATTTGAGAACTTTATTTTCATGTATTTATTTTGCTATAGCTGGATGATTCTAACGTCAATTTGGCTGGAGATCCACGAATGTGGCCTAATTGTGCAACAGGGAGGCCATCGGGAGCTTTGATGGCGGGATAGTGTTTGTAATGATCTTTTTGTTTGTTTTATACTCCAGAAACGAAGAAAGTTACTTTTTATCCACAATACCATCAAATGAGATTAGGCCAGGATTAGTTTTAGGTACATTGAAGAAGGAAAACTGAGCTTTCTATAGAAGCCTGCAGGCGGTAAACACGAGGCTGTGAAAACAAATGTTTTCCAATTGAATCTAATCCTGCAGGGCTGCCCCGTGAGCGTTTAACTACTTTATGGTGCAGTTCATTTGAGAATAACTATCATCTTGGCGGAGGAATTACTCTTAACAGCCGAAGAAATGTTTATTTAAATAATCAAGAGCTGTAAAATGTGACACAGAAACAGAACCGGTTTGCTATAAAGCCCAATTGAAATGTAAGAAAATATATGCTATAGGCCTACATGATCAATGTGTTTCCCAAAGTTGTTTTCAGTTTATCTATCGAGGCCGTGTTTCATTTGCGGGTTAAAGACTTAGTAATTGCTACCTTTGCTGTTTTTTCTTTCTTTTCAGAATTGCTGATAGCCTATACATGTTATTATAAGGATGTTGTTGGATATAAGAGACATTGCTCTTATAATCTTTGAGGGAATATCGTTGAGGGACTTGTCTTGTATCCAAAGCAACAAACTATTATGTGGGCCTATGTGTGATTGGTTATAAATATACACATATACATATATTTCTGCATTGGGAGTATTTTATGTATAGGTATGGGTCAATACCATATAGGCTATAGTTTTTAAAGTGTAGCATGTGACATAGGCTATGACTTGCAGAAAGTCTGCATGTTGAAGAACTGTTGCAGTAAACTTGGTCCTGTATTTTCCTTGGTGCCATAACGTTCAGCAGCATCACCTTATTTTTTGTTATACCACAGCACCATGATACCAAAACAAATTCCATTAACAAGTATTTTCTAATAATAATAAAAAAAACTCTGACTCTGGAATAGACTAAATCTTCAGCCATCTCTAACGAATCTCGGATCTACATTGATCAATAAGGTGTACAACACCATTAGCATCTTACGTTTTTTTTATGTTAAAATTGACCTTCATCCCCCACCCCCATCCAGCAGCCCAATATTTCCTTATGGAATATTTTGCTTTGCAGTATGGGAGCAGGGGTGGGAGGAACAACATATTTTGCATATCACGTGACGCGGTATTAACAAATCAACAATTACCTACCCTTTATTCTTTAGGAGTTGCTAAAAGCCTTGCAAGAAGCGTTTGAGTAAGCTCCATGGAAATGTGTGAACGGAATCCTTTAAATGCCGGCTATGTTGGTTCGCTGCTGAATTTTGCACCATCAGAGTCGCTGTATTTCTCCAACTTGCGGGGCAATGGAGCCCATATACCCGGGCTTCATCAGATCCCATACAATAGGAGAGAGGTGTGCACGCTCCCCTGGACTTCCTCAAGTTCGTGCACATCGCCACCGCCAGCAGCAGCACAGAGCCGCGCCTTTGGAGGCTACTGTCCGCCGTTTCTGTCCAACTCGGTGTCTATAAATACTAATCCCTCAGTCAGCCACAGTAAGGCGCATTTGGAGGAGTCAGCTCGGTATTGTTTTCAGGACGCAAACCACAAGACGGAAGACTCTGGTAAACCAGATCAAGTTTACGCTGGAGAGCATGGAGCCAGCGGCGCCCGCGGCTCCAAATATGAATACTCAAATGTGGACAGTCGATCGCACGGTTCTGCAGCCCAACTGGATCCCAATGCAGCAGGTCCACCCAGTGTGAACGGCACCAAACAGGCGCAGAACCCCGTCCATCCATCAGCCACATCTTCCAGGACGACTTTTGCTGACGGTTAAGTAACATGTAGTACTGCATTTCGAACAATAGCCTAATTATAGCCTATATATTATAATAATTAGCAGAATCAGCTTTTTCATGGTTTATGCTTTGTTTTCAGTCCTATAAAAACACATGTTATAGTGATTTTGGCGGATCACTAATATTCAGTTGTTGTGTTTATAATAACATTATCATATTTCATTTATGGTATTTACATCTCCTATGGTATCACTATAACGATGTTCTCACGGGGACATGTGTCTGTCCATGGGACTAAATAATGAGTTTATACAGATAGCTTTTATGGTATTTTTCTAGCTCTTGTATTCTTATACCCCATATTCCTATAGGGGCTCTATGTGTCACATGGTAGGCTACTTTAACCTATTTGACTGTGATAGCCTATTTGACCATAGTCTTCTAAAATGGGGAGCTAGTCTTTCTTCTTATTTGTCTTTCTTTTCTTAAAATGTGTGGGCAACATCGTGAGGCATGAGCAACTAAGTTTTGGTTGTCGGTCTTGATTCTTGATTTGATAAAACTAGTTATACTATTTTCCCTCCAGGTGTCCCATGGTGCTCGTCACAAGTGAAAACCAGAAAGAAGAGAAAACCTTACTCGAAGCCACAGCTTGCTGAACTTGAGAATGAATTCCTGATGAATGAATTCATAAACAGACAGAAAAGAAAAGAGTTGTCAGACAGACTGGACCTGAGTGACCAACAAGTGAAAATATGGTTTCAGAACCGCAGGATGAAGAAGAAACGACTGATGATGCGCGAACAAGCATTCTCCACATACTGATGGCCTTGCACCACGTTACCTACAGCCTGCACTGCGCACTGTGCGCAGAGCAGCGCAACCCGTTCACAACACAAGATGCTGCACAAACATCTTGCAGCACATCACGTCCTTTTGCATGCATGAATCGGGTTTCTGGCATTGAAATGTATTTATAGATTCATGTAAAATGTTGATATTCCTGTTAAACCCTGTTAAAGTGGCAAAACATTGTATTCGTTGCCCAGCCATGAGACATGAAAGAACAATAAAAGCAAATTACACAGTGCAACTCAAGATTAAATTAAAGCTGTAGGCCTGCTAGCCTGTATATAATGAGTTTTTGGCACATGCAGTTGGTCGTTTCTGACAATGCGAAACCTCAAATACAACAGGCTTTGGCTGTTAGGCCTTGGCTGAGGGAAATTAAACTTGTTTTGTATATTTCTTTTTTTTTCATGAATGATGGACCTATTTAAACTGGCAGTATGGCTGTATACGTTTTTGTATATTCTGTATGATGGCCTGCCCATGTATATAGGCCTAATTTGTGAGCATCTGAGCTCAAATTCATGTTTATCGGCTGAAGTAAACATGGACAAAGATCAATATTATAAAAATGATAATTGCATGCCTATAATTGCCTGACTGCTGTAGTTCAATAAAATGCCCGACGCTTTTTTCCAATTATTATGCATTTTATAATTTAAAAACGGTAAAGTTCCTTGCCTTGCTGCGTAAAGAGATTTGCGCCGCAACCAGTGTACCCAATATGTGTTCAAAAGTAGACTTATCAGTAGGCCTATATGTGGATATGAACATTCAGATTGCATTAGGCCTAAATACGTTAAATGGAGTGTGGATTTTATAGCCAAACCTTGTGCTGTGCGTCTACAAACATCACAGATTAAATTAGGCGCATCAGACTGCAGTCTATTTGGACCTGTATCCAGTGTCTACACATATCAAAGCATATTCAATTCGGATTTGATTCATGTTCAGTCTTTACAGAAAACAGGTTATGTTTGGAAATGATAGGACACCCAATGCTTTGGCACAGCCATCATTTTACGCACAGACAATAAGGAGTTTTGTAACCTATGCACGAACCATTTGTAAATAAAAAAAACATTTATAAATATTGCGGAGTTACTGTGCATCATTTGACTCCATTTATTTTTGTTTCCAGACATTCAGCCAGTCCGTGGATTAATAATAACAAATTGTTTCTGTAGAAACTGACAGACAATTAGATCAGACGTTGTGTGCACTGCGAACTCCTCAACACACCAAAGTGATGGTTTTAAGGGATACGTCAACTGAGAGGACTGACTGAACAACTGATTGCTAACTTCCAATTGAGATGAATTGGATCAAATTATATGCAGATTATATGCGCTAACGTTCTTGGTGACTATTTCGCACTATTTTCGAAATGGCCTACTCTTCATTCACATATTTAATACGTTTTTACTTTGCCTTTGCAGCTACAAATGCTGAGGGAATTTAAAAAAAGCACAGCATAGGAGGAGGACCACCGACCAATAGTGCTATCGTTGCCTATAGAACAATCTGAACATACACTTTCCTTCAGCACATAAAAGAGGCAAATAATTGTGAACATTCTACTTTTAATCGTATAAGTTTTATTGTTACTTAAGAAGAGGATATGTGCACTCCCTCACCTTTGGCCAAATGTGGGTTCTCCTACCCAGCCTCAGGCATGCATGCTCCTGGCTCTGGCTAACTCCTGGCTTCATAATAAATATTCACAGCACAGCAGCAGCCATTGGCGGTTTCTGTGGTTGTAACAAAAAGGTTTGGTAAAATTTAGACCCCATGAGTAATCGCAACACTTAGTGAACACACTTTACAATAAGGGTCATACAATAAATGGTTACGTAATGCTTAATAAGCATTAGTTCATGCTTAATAATCATGAACCCTAAAGTCTAAATAATGCATAAATGATATAGTTAACATGAACACCACTACTAAATGAACTGTTAATTAAGGGTTAGTTAATGCTTAATGAGCATTAACTAACCCCTAATTTATTGACCCTTGCATATGTTATGTTACACGTGCCCTGCACTTACACGTGCACTGCATAGCACCATCTAGCATCCAAAATATTCGCTGTTTATATTTACCAGAATGGAATTGCTGTTTTGACATTTATGTGGATAATGTCCAAAGGTCATAACGTGTGAGCCTGATTCTAAAGGCAGATCCTTTGACCTCTTCACCCACACATGCTGCACAGTTTCTTGGCCTGGGCTGGGGGTATACACTATCAAAGAATCCTCAAAGAACATAGCAGATGATTGCAAGCAGTATCGGTTACACATGGAGCACAGAAGAGGATCTATGCTCCTCTCATTACATCACCAATCATCACATCATTACTGCAATACATGTTTATCTTTATAGCCTATATATCTATTTGTGAAGAGCAGTGAAGAACCATAAACAATAAAGAACCATGTTGAGGTTTCTCAAACCAAACCAATCAGTTCCACTGTTTTGTGTGAGCTTGTTTATCTGGATAGGTGGGAGATATGGAGGACAATTTCACGCACACATGTTATTTACTTTCAATATATGTTTGAATCCTAAAATGTTCTTTCATAAAATAAAATAACACACAAGCAGGATAGCATTCAAAGATCATGAGTGTGTGGACTGTGGAAAACTGAATGTTGATTAAAAAAGTCAGATAAAACCTTCAAGATCACAATTTGTGAAGAAACGTTTAGAATGGCTCTTCCATTATTAATGGCCATAGGAAACACAATTCCCCCCACCTTTGGGTAGTGAACAATATACATCTGGGTTTAGAACAGGGATAGGCTGCATGTGCCATTTCATGCATGTTCACAAGGTTTGTCTGGTTTTACTCATCTTAAAACCCCCACGCAGCATATAGTTTTTATTGCGTATAGACTACATAGAATGGCTACCTCGAGTTCTCAACGTGCAATAACCAACATATTTCCCTTTATTTTCCCTTTTTGCCCGCAATGTCCTAAGTCTCTTTCTCAAACCAGACAGCGTTGGAGCTCAGCCTCGCCGATAGTGGGGGCGCCAAAACAAAGTTAAGGTCAAGTTAGTGGGCTATAGCTGCTTCCCAAAATATTAGCACACGGTTACTCTGTTATGAGTATATAACATTCCATCATTACCTTGAATGTCTGTTTTGCTAAGCCATTTTAAGTAGCAACTTTAAAATAGCGAATAGTCATTTAGGCTTGGCAAAAAAAAAAAAAACGCACAACAAAACAATTTCAGCAATGCGCCAATTAAAATTTAGTTCCCCCAATCCTCTTGCCTGCGGAGTAGGTTTTATCCTGGGAAAATGTACCTCACACTCACCAGGCGACTTTATTTGCCAAACATGTAGCCTACAAAGAATGTGACTTAACATGCTCAACATCTTGCAACAGTGCACATTACACACGTTTTCATGCAACATTCACGTGCCCAACGGGTGGACAGGTGATGATCGCAGACGTAATGAAACATTTGCAATAATAATAATAATCGTCATCATCATCATGATCATCATAATGATAATAAAGGACGAAGAAGCATTATATCAGATCCTGTTGCCTTTTGAGGGTGCATGCGCAACAGGTCTGCCCATGCAATGAGGGCATTCGAGAAGGTAAGAAGTTGTTTTATGTCCAGCTATTCTACGAAAATGCAATAGCCTACTGTTGGTGGATACACTTAGGTACATTTGCAACCTTTATGTTCAAATGCTTTGGTTTGTTTTTATTTCCATATAGTTTTTTTTAGTAGCAACCTAGTTTTATGAACCAATAAATTTTATTTGCGTCTAGCTTTGTTCACTGCCTAGCGTGTTTCAACTTCAAGGGTGAAGAAACCGTTTTAGGCAAACACGAGTTAGTTCCAATAATAATAACCGCTTAGTCGGCGTCGAGCACTTTTCATGACAGTATTTTGTATGACTATGTTCTACAACCTTTCATGAAGAGAATTTAGGCTTTAATCCTCGAAATTTAACCGTTCACAAATGATGCATGGATTTAATTGATTTAATACATAACTTGCATGCTGCTTGCAGATATTTGCCTGTCAGGCCTTAAATCCATGCGTTGCCATTTTTCATGAAAATATATACGCATTCAAGTTTTTCTTCTACAATTGCGAATAGCCTAATAAACAAAAGTTAAACCAAAATATTGCTCACGGCTTGAAGGCATGGGGTATCCTTTCACCAGTATTTTAACTCCGTTTTCCCCGCCGAGGAAGGCCCACACACTAGGCGTATACACTTCAGCAGGATGGCTGCCTGTGCCTTTGTTTGTGCCATAAAATGATTTGGGTGCAGTGGCTTGTTGGCGAATGCTTGGTGGACATCACCTAGACCACAGACGGTCAAAGCCAGTTGTTTTGTACTTGGCAATGCAGTGCATCGGTTTGCTAAGTCAATGTGCATCTGATTTTTAACTTGTGTTTTTGTGAAGCTTGTTGTGCCATCTATCTTATTTGGATATTTTAAAACCCTTGCTTCTGCAGGCATATTAAGGTAGGTCAAATTACAAGTTGGAACATGCACCAATTAAGATTTACATTTATAATCCAAATTGCCACGAGTTTCTATTTTGCTATATGTTCTGGTCCAAAATAATTCGTTTTGATGTTTGTGTTAGTAGGCTATTCAGATTTTCTTATAGTCTGCATGGGCTATAATTTTGGCTGGCGTTTGAGCTTTTTACCCCAGGCTGTTTAGGCTTGGCAGTCAATTCAAGCATCTTCCACGCTGGCTTTTGTTTGCATGGGTTGATTCTCTCCACCTTCAATTTTTTGAGCAGGGAGTGATGATAGCCAATTTAATTTGCATTAAAACTGATTCAAATGTTTATTAGCCTATTCGCTCTGAATTAGATTAGATTGATGTGAATGTGAATTGATGTTATGATCAGCTGCCCAAATGTGCAAGCTACCCACCGTGTAGTGCAGGCACGGTGGCCTTGGTGGCCATTCCTCCAAGTTCTGTTCTAAGTGCGGAGGTCAACTTCAATGCTTCCATCTTAACTTGCTAAACTCACGATGCTTCTACTCCAAACCGCGCAAAAGACACGGCTGGATACATATGAGCGTGTGTGGCTGCCGTTGCACGATGAAGATTATGTTGCCGTAAACCTTTCGATGATAAATATTCCAGCGGTGCTTCACAAATTTCTTTTCCGTGAGCTATAGGACAAGACGACTAAGAGAGGAGTTGCCTCTGCAGCCGGAGAGCCAATGAAGTCTCTTGAATGCGCCCACATGAGTTTCTCTGGACAGTTTTTAATGACTGATATTGATGTATGGTAATTTCTTTGCCGGATCACATGACACAATTACCTCAAGAATCGATCAAGATGAATTGCAGGTCTGCCTACGTTTCCGATTTTTTCTCCCTGGCGGGGTCTTTCCACACGCCTATGGTGCAATAGATGGACAAAGTTTAACACAGTCAAGCTGCCAATTCCTGTCCTCTATTGCTAAGGGGGAAAGCTGGAGCGATATGACGGAATACGATGATCGCAGCAACTGCGCGTCAAATATGTATTTACCGAGTTGTACTTATTATGTTTCGGCACCTGATTTCACATCAGTCTCCTCCTTTTTACCGCAGACGACGTCGTGTCAGATCAATTTCCCTTATTCTCCTAACATAGCCCAAGTCCAACCTGTTCGAGAAGTCGCTTTCAGGGATTATGGACTGGACCATCCCAGCAAATGGCACTACAGGGGCAATTACGCGTCTTACTACTCGGCGGACGAGATAATGCATCGGGACTTAATGCAGTCCTCGGGCAGCAGGGCGGACGTGATATTCAAAAACGAGTCCTTGTACGGCCACCATGGAGGGACCAGCTCGCCGTGCAATTTCTTCACCAACGTGGGGCGAAATGGAGTTCTTCCCCAGGGCTTCGATCAGTTTTTCGACACTACCAACACGGACAAGCCCAACCCCGAGCTCCCCAGACAAAAGACAGACTCTGCTGTCCCGGGAGATGCTGCGAATAACAATCACACTTCAACCAAACCAGAAGAGTCCAAAGCAGACCCAAGCGAGAGCAACGACGAGGACTCATCCTCCAACTGTGGCGACAAGAACAACCAAAAGAGTAGGTGTTTTTCCTCATTGTGTAGTGGATAAGGTGTGCAAGGTAAAGCATTATAGACAATGGATTGGCTGGATAGCACTTTATGTCCACTAGCATGTCCGTCTAGGTTTATGTGCCTCTTTATAAGCATGCAAAAGCTTTTATATCCCTATAAGATTTACTTTACGGTTGTAAAGGTATTTACAATGGGAAACAGTTTGAGTAGCCTATGGGCCTAACCTGTTGTTTTCCTTGTGCGTTAGTGATAGTTTGGTTAATCACGGGAATTGATAGCTATTGATAGGTTTCTGCAATGAGGCAGACTATTAAAGAGAATCAGATAAGGTTTTATTAAATAATTATGCTATATTTTAGTGCATTCTATGCGGATATATCAGCATTGTGGGGGGGAAATAGTCCTATACTTTGATAGCCTAACTTCAAAATCATTAAATCAGTTCAGTGAAGTTCATTTGAATGCAAATCTCTCCGTTGTTGCATTGTGTGTGTGTGTGTGTGTGTGTGTGTGTGAGAGAGAGTGTGAGAGAGAGAGAGCGCGTGTGTGAGAGAGAGTGTGTGAGAGTGTGTGTGTGAGAGAGAGTGTGTGTGAGAGGGTGTGTGTGTGTGTGTGTGAGAGAGAGAGAGAGAGAGAGAGAGAGTGCGTGAGAGAGGGGGGGGGGGGGGGCAGAGAGCCTTTGTGCTGGAATAAACCAGTTTATTTGTCAACCTTGTCAACCAAAGTTAACGGCATCATACTTTTTACCACAACAACTCTTATCACCCGATTTCCTTTCCATAATAATAATAATAATAATAATAATAATAATAAAAACAACCTACTTATTTGTTTTTTTCCTTTGCAGGTTCAACAACAAAGTCCAGAAAGAAGAGGTGCCCCTACTCCAAATACCAGATCCGAGAACTTGAACGAGAGTTTTTCTTCAATGTGTATATTAACAAGGAGAAGCGACTTCAGCTGTCCAGGGTGTTAAACCTGTCTGATAGGCAGGTGAAGATTTGGTTTCAAAATAGAAGAATGAAAGAGAAAAAGCTCAACCGCGACCGCCTACAGTATTTCACCGGGAACCCCTTATTCTGATGTCTGAAATGGTGCCACACGCACGCACACACACAATGGGAGCTAAACTAAATATTTTTTACAGACATTTCTGAACCCTGTCAAGCATTTTTATCGTTCAGTTGAAACAATTTAATTTACGAAAGATCTGCGTTTGTATAATCAACCCTATATTTTTGTGAACAATATAGCCTACACGTATGCTTTTATTTATTTGTGTTCACCTATTCGCGTTGGCAACACGTATTTCAGCACAGTAGCTACTCGCTATATGGAATTATTTATAAACTACTTCCTTGTGTATGTGCATTTATAAGACGCATGTGATGTACATTGTGGTGTGAAATAAAGTAGACACGACAAATTGTGTATCATTTTAGTCACGAAATTATCTTACATGAGTTCGTCAAAGTCTGTTATATATGCCGCAAATTTTGCATATCCATAGAAACTGAAGTTCTATTGGAAATTGTGCGAGGACATCAGTGAGGAAGTTTGGTGCATATAGGCCTCTATCCCTTTATTTCCTTTGCTTTCTAACACTGGATTGTTTACTAAACCTTGAACCGTCTAGACAGAATAATAAAAGTAGCTGTAAATGTCTAAATAGGGGGCTATTGGAGTCTTTGGTGTCCCATCCCCCAGACTGCAAGAGGACTGAATATTTTTCCTGTCTGAAAGTAGTTGACTCCCGGCTACAAATGTTTTTGGAGAATTGTAGCCTATACTCATTTCAACGCATTCCCTTTCTCTTTAGCTATACTGACATTTTGGTACATTTGACGCTATCAGTTGGAAAACAAACAATGGGAGATATATTTTCATATCAGGCCTACGAGCCAGGGCGGTCACCTCTCGTCCAATTGAATAAGTTTTGCAGGTAGATCTGCTGCAGTACGCGCCCTTATAACCTCGACGCCCCGGACAAAGATTTCTAAAAAGGCTGAGGAAAAAGTTCGTTCTCGAAATAAAGCGCGCGATGCTTTAATTCCATAGCGTTTTTTGTTCAATTGTAATAAAAATACAAATTAAATGCATCGGTTCCACATGCAGCTTATTATTGAGAATTCATGTGAGATGATTATTTTCACTTTGGGCCAAGTTCAACGCTCGTCCTTTATGGAAAAGAGGGGGAGGAGTTTAATTAGGCTATGTTAATTTGATTGAGAAATCAAATTTCTCAATCAAATCAAACACGCACGCACACACACACACACACACACACACACACACACACACACACACACACACACACACACACACACACACACACACACACACACACACACACACACACACACACACACACACACCTACCTTTATTTGTGTTCACATTTAGACAAGGTATCCTTGAACACAAACGATAGATCCACATGGGAAATCTCATAATGACAAACACACACACACCCGCACGCACACACACACACACACACACACACACACACACACACACACACACACACACACACACACACACACACACACACACACACACACACGCACACGCACACACACAGTACCAAAACGACATTTGATTAAACAACCCATTAGATGTGTTGTCAGTAATAGAATATCAGGCACATAGCCTGGATAAATTAGTAGTTTCCTTCTCATTCTATCCACATGAGGGCAGACTTGTAGCTGTGGTTAACAGGCTAAAATGCATCCTTCAGCCAAATTGAACATGTCTTGTCTTGAAAATCAGGGTGCAGGGATAATCCGTTTAACAGGTTTTGTTCTTTTATTTATACATTTGTATTTTAATAGTAACTCCATAGCCTGAATTATGTTATGAATTATGAATTATGCTTAAATGTGGCAACTTTTTTAAATCTTTAAAAATGTCCCAAACATGGTGCTTTTATGTCAAACTACTCAAACAGTTCTTCTGATGAGTTTGTCGCTATTGATTTTCTGCGGGATCTCATTCATTATACTTCCAAAGGCAGGCAGCTATTGCCTATTTAAAAGCATGAAATGGGTGGTTTATTTTATTTGACAGTATATAAGCAATAGCCACTGAACATAAGCATGTTTCAGCGATGAGGGCTATTGCTGCTATAGGCTACATGGTTTTCAGATGAACTGAGGCTATTTGTTGTTTTTTCCTGGTGCCTTAGTTGCAGCGTTGCAGGCAGTAATCGGAGTTGAAAGTAATGTTTAAATGATTTCGACATGACTTTGACATAACCTAATTTTAGTCATTTTATTCATATGAGCCTATACGAGGCGATGGAATAACATGTGCTAAACAGTTTTGTCATCCGAACCTTTCATTTCCAGACTGCGATCTTCACATGTAGGCCACATAAGCCACTTTCTTTTGTGTTCAACACACGATGGCAGGAGACAGTTGTTGGCAAATATCTGTATTTCACCTGTTTTTCTCACCCGTTTGTTTTTTACCTGTTTTAATAATTTGTTCTATGCCGTGTATAGGGGTACTCACACTATTATTATTATTATTATTATTATTATTATTATTATTATTATTATTATTATTATTATTATTATTATTATTATTATCCTCTCGAAAACCATTTACTCTCAAGAGTTGTAGTAGTATGTTAAAGCCATCCCGCAGTCTGTTTGGCACAGACACATCATCTCACAATCTGAGCCAAGATTTGTTGAATTGTTTGTGTGTGTGTGTGTGTGTGTGTGTGTGTGTGTGTGTGTGTGTGTGTGTGTGTGTGTGTGTGTGTGTGTGTGTGTGTGTGTGTGTGTGTGTGTGTGTGTGTGTGTGTGTGTGTGTGAGTGAGAGAGAGAGAGAGAGCGAGAGATTGGTTAATTACACCTGATTAATAAAATGTTTTAAATTCCGCACAGCGTAAATTAAATTTGACGTTGCACGCCTTTTCGTTTTTAAATTTTATTTTTCTGCCTGCATTTAAATCGAGATGTGGATAATTCACAAGCATTACGTTATTTAGCTATTTCTGTCATCTTTGTAAATCATGAGAGAATCTATATTTGTTTGATCTGACAACCATGAAAACATAACAACTGCTACATGATCTCAAATATAGCTTGTTGCTGAAATACCAAAGATTGTAAACTACGTTTTTCTGTATTTAATTGTTTGTAAAGACCTGTATAGTGCCATCTGCCACAGCAATTAATTGGCTCTGATTTTGGGTCCATTGATATTTTAGGCCTATAATAGTGTTTTTGTTCCTGGGTTTAGCAGGCACTAGTTTTTTTCCCTTGCAGACATTTACATACCTTGCAGGCGAATACAATGGAGCCCCGGGCAAAATACCCCTGCTAAAAAAATAATTATTATTTTGAACTTTACACTTGAACATCTTGTCTGAAATAGCCTATGACTACAACATGCATAATTGTGCTTTATGATTTGTGCAAATAATAAAGGACGATTTTCTATATCTATGTCTGTCTTAAGGTGAATTTAATTGACAAAAGAAATCTAGAACAACACATTTTAGCATATGCATACCCAGAGTTTATGCAAAGCCCATTAATTTAGGTTTGTGAAACGTTGACCCACATTTTACTTTCTGTTGCCTTATTTTATTATTGATATATTTCAGGAAATCTAAACAGGCCTGTGTTGTCGGCTAACGTTTGGTCATGTAGGCTACGTCATGAAGCTTATCAGCTAAATTCAAATGCAACTTGTAAAAACACGGGAATGCAATCAGTGCATAATTAATAGTGAGACCAATACACATACATTATTTTTTTATTCAAAGATATGTGGGAGGGTACTTCCAAAATACAGTTCACATGGGCATAAGGTCATGAGTTAATATCGTCATCAAAGAGAGAGGGGGGAAATGGCATTCAATTAAATAGAGCTGGTTACATTAATAGGCTGCAGTTGTCGCCTATGCGCAATATAGGCTGCACACGCAGACACACACGCACGCACGCACGCACGCACGCACGCACGCACACACACACACACACACACACACACACACACACACACACACACACACACACACACACACACACACACACACACACACACACACACACACACACACACGAAAGGCATGTTGTGCGGATACATTTGACAGTTTTGGCTGCTGAACAGCCCTTCTGTGTGAAAGGTGCAGTTGAAAGTGAACTATTTTGAGATCTGCTGGGTGTCATTTTCACCTGATTCCTTTTATTTTGGGAAACTCAAGTATACCCTACCCTAAGTATAGCCTATCTGTGCACGCGATGCCTCTGTGAGTGTGAGCCTCTAACCAATTTCAAGTCCGTGTTGTAGGTGTCTCTGTTGACCACAGGTGTCGCTGTTGACCACGTATGCGTCCGCGCCATGAGTCAGTGCGTCTGTGTGAGCAGGGAGAGGAGGCTGCGTCTCAAGGCCATTTTCAAATCTCATTGGTGGGCTTGTCATGTGGTCGGGAGGCATCCTGACTTTACACGGAGAGTGTTTTTCCTAGATATGTCAGCTTACAAAGGACACCTCTCTCCTCTATAGAACTTAACCCCCAAAAATGTCCTTCCCCAGTAGCTCTCCTGCGGCAAACACCTTTTTAGTGGACTCTTTAATTGGTGCTTGCAGGACGGACAGCTTTTACTCCAACAGCAACATGTACATGCCGTCTGGCTCAGAAATGGGAACTTACGGAATGCAAACCTGTGGACTCTTGCCGTCTTTCGGCAAAAGAGGGGAGGTCAACCACCAAAATATGGGCATGAATCTCCACTCGTACATACCTCAAATAGATAACTGGACTGACCCGAATAGACCCTGCAGAATAGAGCCGCCCAGGCAGATGTCAAATTGTACATTTGCACAGAGCATTAAGGAAGAGGGCAACTGCTGCATGTACTCCGATAAGAGAGTACAAAAAGTCAGCTCGTCAGAAGTGCCCGCATATCCTAACCTTATTCCCGAATCGTGTTCAGTCGATGGCCCCGAGATCCCTGTCCCGGGCTATTTCAGACTGAGCCAAACTTATGCGAGTGGGAAGCACCAGGAAAACTACTGCCATGAGACGCCGAGCCCAAACCCCACACTGATGCAGCTCAACCGGGTCACTCCCAAAGCGCAGCCGCCGCCGTCGTCATCTTCTAATTTTGCAGACGTGGAAAAGAAAGCCGAAGACGTGCCGCCAAACCCCGAGACCTCCAGGACCCCCGTGCCCGTAGAAAGTCCAGATCCTCCCCAGTCCAGCTCGGAGGAGAAAAGCTGCTCTATTGAAGCCTCTGTCTCCAGCCCAGAGCTGCCAAAGACGGAAGGGAAAGGTGGGTTGCCTATAATAAAAGGTTTTTATCGTGTGGCGCTGTAATGCGAAGGCTCCAGCATCATAAAAGCCAGTATAAAACACAAACAACCCTAAAGTCGTAATGTTTAATGAGATCCTTTCTCAGGTTGCAGTAATAGGCAATGGAGAAAGTGTTTTTGTTCTTCTTTTTACCATCACGCAGCTAGCTATTATAGGTGTCTTTTTCCCCTTGATATTTTTTAATTAGAATAATTGCCTTTCTTGAAATTATATTCTTCTATTGCTTTGTTTTAGTAGCCTACAATTGCACCATTTTAAGACTCAAAAACGTTTATAGCTCAAAATATTCAAAAGTTTAAAAAATATTCTATTGTACAAATTGTTGCAGAAATACAAATTCCAATCTCTCTCATTTCCATATACATTGAAGCCTTGAAGCTACCCTGCTGGTCACCGTGTAACACTGGATAGTTTCATCTGCATTAACAAATTATGGAATGCTGCAAGCTATAATATGACATAGGTATCTACATTTCAGGTTACATTTAACATTGGCAACGTAAGCAACTATAGGCTTCATAATTCCTCTAAAAGCCACTGTTAGCTGCTAGAAAAGTAGAATCCATATAAGGTTTCAAACTGCGTAAAGGTTTCGTCCTGCTGTGCGGTTTGGCTGTTTGGGGTATAATTTCAATTTTACTTTCTTGCTGAGTGCATGCAACCCGTGTAATAACACCCCATGTATAACATTTATTTTGGTGAAGCATTAGGCTATAGCTAGCCTGTTATTTCCCAAATGTGAAATAGCAGCAGGTGAGATTGTTCACACTATAGCCTATAATGCTCACTGCCATTATGAAAATGTATGCTCTGAATTTTCACAGACTGCAAGACTGTCACGCCAACAAGCCAACACGCCAACTGGTTAACTGCAAAAAGTGGGAGAAAGAAAAGATGCCCTTACACAAAGTACCAAACCTTAGAGCTGGAGAAGGAGTTTCTGTTCAATATGTATCTGACCCGAGAGCGCCGCCTAGAGATCAGCAGGAGCGTCAACCTGACGGACAGGCAGGTCAAGATCTGGTTCCAGAATCGCAGGATGAAACTCAAGAAAATGAGCAGGGAAAACCGCATCCGGGAACTCACCTCGAATCTCACCTTTTCGTGAGCGTAGCCTATACATATTATAGTGTTTTGTTGTTCAGTTTGATGCTAGTTAGTGGCATTGGACGTTTATCTTCAATTTCAACGAAACTGTGACTGTATGCATTTTTTATTACTTTGTGTGACATTGTGTATTTGTTTAATTTCATCACATGCAGGGTAACACTTAGGTCTTAAATTATTGGATTAGTAGATGTTTCTCTCTGCTAGTAGACATTGCTGTTTTATTGTGTCTGAAGATGTCGCAATGCAACCCGCAATGGCGGCCTATTGGAAAGTCTATCTCAGACATGAAAGCACATTTGGTGTCATATAGTGCAAAATGTGTACTACAGCGCAAGCAGTTGCTCTAGTAGTGAACATGTCTATATGGGCCTTTAAGTGGCGGCAACCAATGTTAATCTGTGAATATATTGCATGTTCGTGGCATGTATCCTGCAATAAATAGATTGTCAAACTATCATGTTTTGTATTTATTCATCCTGCCTGTCTATAGCCTAATAATCAGCTATACCACCCTACGTTTTGAATACACATCATTGTGTATCATATAGGCACTATTTGTATTATATCCGTTCATATGGAGTTATAAGAGCAAGTTGCTCTTATAACTCCATATGAACAAAACAAATAGTGCCTATATGATACACAAAAGAAAAAAAGCAAGAATGGGGAGTTGTTCCAATACGTCTTATAGTGTAAAAAGGTCGCCTATTGTAAAATGATTATAATATAATATAATAATTCTAATAATGTTCCTTGTGTCTCTTGTAAATTTATTTCACTGAATAGTTTACAGCAATTGTTTGTCTTCATTTGAAGAAGAGCTATGTGCGTATTTTTTCAGACATTTTGTGTATGCTATGGTAGGCCTATACTTTTTAGTTGTAAAAGTGTGAATTGGTTTGCCTATTGTTAATGCACTCCAGCTCCCCAAAACGAGTATCCAATTCCATTAATTGAATATCACTAAATGCAAAAAATATGTCACCGTCTGAGAATCACGTATAGGCCTAGATAACGAACAATCTCCTCCGCCGTCCCCCATCTTCCAATGTTTTCGCATGGGTCTACATTGAAGATGATCTCTGTGCACATGTCTACTTTTGTGCATATAGTGACAGAAATAGAACATTTCAAATAAACATGTTTCAATTTCTGGCCTGCCCGTATAAAATCGTTAGCCTGTAGCCTACATGGTGGTGGGCAGGAGGAGTCAATACAAATGTTTATGTTCAAGCACAAATTCACAGGCATTGCAAGAATGAGCTCTCCCTTCCCTCCGCAATAGGCCTGGTGCAATGTCCGTTTATTTTTATTTTTTTTATTTTTTTCAGTAGGATATTATGTTTGGTCATCATTAGCACAAGGTAAAATACAATTGTCAGTCCTGCAGGATTCGCCGATATCTTGGATATTTCACCTGGAATTGTTATCAACTGAAGGTCACCAAATTATGCGCAATTAGGCTACTCAAAAAATAAAGTTATCATTTTAACTAAAAAGTAAAATAATCATATATTAGCCTATACTCTTATTACTCTTAAATTCCACCTTTCAGACTCTTATACAGATGGACCTTGTTTCTCCGAGTCTGTTTTATTAACGGCATGTATAATCACACGCACCTCATAAAACATTTATTGATAGGCCTACATAAAACGTATTGCTCTGCTTTGAGTGAATACAATCATTTCACAAATGCCATTTCCTGGATCAGTTAAAAAGAAACCTCCAGAAAATATGATTCTTCACTGGATAGAAATTAACAATGGATACACCGCAGTGTGAACGGAAATGGCGTCTGTTATTTTACAACATGTTATTACATTTATTTTACGAGGACTCCGTAGTCTATAAACCATTTTACTAGCATTAGGGGTATCATGACGATATTATAAGAGTTTTCTGAAACATCAAGATTGGCTACAGGGCATCCATGTTGATAGGACGTGTGGGGGGAATGTGTGTAATCCTGTGTGAACTATTCCGGCGTCCTGCAGGCTGCAGCCACACGCATCTATGCAAAACATAATGCATTAACATTCATTTGATATTGTTTTCTCCCTCCAGTGGGTCTTTTTTATTATTTCTGAAATGAAAAGACAAATTAAACCTCAGGAAAGAAAAAAATCAGCAAGGGCAGGACTGATTTACTCGCTGTATTGGTAAATATGACCACGTGATCTATGTAACCAATCCCTGTAGATGCAGGCCAGCAAAAATACTATGATTGTTCATAGAGGGGACGCTTCCCGTAACAGTGTAACCCTTATTATATGAGTAGGAAGAGATCAAAAATGTCGACCAGTGGCCCTCTCAGTAACTGCTATGTGGACTCTCTAATGGGGCAGCAGGAGCCAGAGGATGTGTACGGAGCTCGCTTTATTCAGGCTCCACACACGGTGACCCCGAGGCCACCAGGTGCTGTGGACAACCCGGATTTCTCCTCCTGCAATTTCGCACCAAAGTCCGCCGTGTTCCCGTCGTCTTGGTCCTCGGTCCATCCGCAGGGGATTTACCATCCGTACGTGCACCATCACCACCACCACCACCACCAGCCGCATCTCCCCGCCTCGGACGGCCGATATGTAGGCGTCCGCTCCTGGATGGACCCTATTTCCAACCACGTTTCTTTTCCCGGCTTTCACTCCAGCAGCGCCAGCAGTCGCCAATATGGGACAAAGCCCGAGGTTTTGCCACCGAAGAGCACCGAGTGTGACACGTTGGAAGCGGACGCAGCCCGACCGGTCGCCAGTGGGGATTTTGCGCGTGGAGTATCCGAGTGTGCCGAAAAAGCGGCTAAAGAGCACATTGGAAGTGATCTTTCGAGCCACAGCGAGCCCAAAGAAGAGAAACAACAACTTGACCCAAGTAAGTAAACGAAATAGCCAGCCCTGATTTACAGCCCTAAGAACTGTACGAGCTGGGTGTGTAAAACTGGAGGTTTTACTAACCTATAAAAGTGTCTCGTACTATACCACGGCTCGGAAGGGAAAAAAAACACGCCCTAGATGGGTTACTGCAGGGGTTCACAAACTTTTTAATGTCACGAAGCCTTAAAATAGATGCACATTCGACCCTATTCGACACAATTTTGAGAAGTTCCCCCCCTGATATAGGCATAACTACTTTATAACTACAGAAGTAGCCTATATGGCTGTTGGTGGGGAGGTAGACTATATGTGTCTACGTAAAACACACAATCATTATGCATTCTATTATTGTACCTTCTTCTCTTTAAATTAAATGTATTGAAATCAAAGTATTCTTAATTTTGCTGAGGATCCCCTAGAACCCATAAGACCCCCTGGATGCCCCCGGACCCCACTTTGGGAACCGCTGGCATAGGAAGTCAAAATACCACAACATTGCAAAGTCAGTGGTTCAAAAGCATAATGCACGATCACTCTCACATTTGTTTTGACTTGGTATGTTCTCTATCCCCCCCCCCCTCTTTTCAGACAACCCCGCTGCGAACTGGATTCATGCACGGTCAACGAGAAAGAAGCGCTGCCCATACACCAAATATCAGACTTTAGAGCTAGAGAAGGAGTTCCTATACAACATGTATCTGACCAGAGACCGACGCTACGAGGTGGCGCGCATACTCAGTCTGACCGAGAGACAGGTGAAAATATGGTTCCAAAATAGGAGGATGAAGATGAAGAAGATGAACAGAGAGAGGAGCAGCAAAGACCTGCTATGAAAGGCTGGTGCCTGAGGCTTGTACTATAAACCCTCAACACACTTGTTTTTTTTGTTAGGAGTTTTGTAGACACACTTATTTTATTTTTCTAGGTGATAAGCTATGAGTGGAAATTAATTCATCAATTAATTGGCCAAGTGCATTAAATGTAGGCTACTGGAATTTGTATTTGTGAGATTGGTGCAGACACAAGCCGAGAACCTTGTGTGTCTATCTGATTCTCTCTCTCTCTCAACACAAGCAACTTGCCTTCATTGTAGGCTATATTGGGGGTAGGCTATTCAAGCAAATCATTTATAACTATTTGTATCCCCAGGTGTACATTGCTTTTTCTATAGCTGTTTAGAATTTGCAACTATAAACTATTTCTGAGCCAAACTACTTTGACTGCTTTTTGTGTCATATGAAAAGACGGAGTTACTGCAGGCTGTACTATTTTCACAAGTGTTTTTAAGACAATTGTGACGAAATTGTGAGATGTTTGTAAGACTAAAAAGCTTGCTTCTTTACGCCTGCGTTTTGCTTATATATATATATATATATATATATATATATATATATATATATATATATATATATATATATATATATATATATACAGACAAAATAGTGCCAAACTCCATTCCCAAAAAAGAATTCCCCAAAGAGGATGCTCAATGCGAAATCTAAGCTAATTAGAGTTGAGTGCTGACTTTTTATATCTTCTTATTTGCAAAAGGAAACAAATTAATCTGTATGGCGACGCAAGGAATTAAAAATGCAATCCAAGACTGAACTGCATCAAGCCTCTTTGTTGAAGAAGGCTTCTGTTTTTGAATTGCACTGCAGGTTCTGTAAGTTCAAAAGTGGATTCCATTTGAAATGTAGAGGAACTAATAAAGTGTTTACGATTGGGAGAGGTGTTGCGCGGATTTCCAATGTATTGTCCAACTTGTACGTATAATTACTTTAAAGCAGGAAGAAACTCGGTCCAATAAAGCTATAGAAATGGCTAGACGTCTGGCCTAAATTAGTTTATGGGCCAGGCCAGTAATTACACTGTCCTTTGAAACTCTTTCTTGGGTGTTTGCGTCTGTTGCTGACAAACAGAAATGTAGACACTTTTCTCCATGGTGTCTGGTCGATGAATGGTCTGAGAGGAAATCACCCCCTTAATGGTCACGTTTATTCATCAACTCCATTTCCCATTGATGGGACAAAACTTAACTTTGACTGCAGTCCGATTACATATTTCCTTTAAATCAATTTCATTTTTGTTTAGATTCATGCCAACTCGACTATGTGTCCTCGTTTTACCCAACATAAAAGACCTGGGGGGGCGGTCTTTGTGAAATACTTTGCAATTTTATTTTTTATAATATTTTTTATAATTTTCTATAATACATTTCTGATAGGTCTAGGCTACGTATAAATCCTGCAGAATCAAATGTAATTAGCTACGACATTTATTCCTAAACACGTACAGACCAAATGCTGAAGTATCTTATTTATTTCATCTCCACACACAGAAATCACCTTTTATTAGGAAAGCCATGGAGAGCGCTAGAGGGCGATGTTGTTCTTTTAGAGTCAGTTTGCTATTATACTCGCAGTTGGAAATAGAGCTGGAGATACATAACAGATCTAATGCACCTAATACATTAATTCTAGCCTATAATAATAAAGGCTAACTCTAGCCTATGGACAATCATGCAAAGCGAAAACAAACAAACCCTTCATAAAACTGGACCAATCTTTCAAATTGTTATCCTCAAAGAAAAACAGTCTACTGATTTTTGTCTTAAGTGTCTTTACACACCCATAATAGCATTTTTTTTAGTCTTAACCGTTAGAAAGTTCGAACATGGAACATAGTAGTATAATTTAGTAGAAAGCTTTAAAGTTCATTAAAATCCAGGGATTTTGAAGTTTCTTAGATACTGTAGCCTACAGATTGTTAATTTCGTCACACAACTTTCCTCAAACAAACCTTTACTCAAAATATCAGTCCATTTCCATCTCGTTGTTGAATAAAAAGGCGAGGGGCTAAACTTAAGAGCCAAGGCGAACAACAAATACTTTCACTTCTAAAATAGCCTAAATCCTCTATGAATTCAGAAGTCGGTCTAAAAATGTGAGCAAACTCTATTCAGGACACAAAAAGGTGGATAAAGTGGATCTACCCTCCAGCATCTGAAGACAAGACCAACCTCAACACTTCTTTCCTGCAAAACCCATTCAAAGCCCCACTCAGCTGCCCTCCTTATCTTTTGGATAAATGTATGTGTGTTCCGTAAAAAATACATCTTCCTTCTGCTTGCAAGATAATGATAACGCACAAACATGTTGACAGCATGATAGTTCATGTGTGCTCAGCAGTGTTCCCGGGGCTGCATGGCAAACATAAGCTGGAATTATTTTACACTTTCAGCATCAAAACACAGGTAAACCCCATACAGGAATATTTTGTTCATTGCGTGGATGTTGCTGTTTTTGGTAACACTTATAGGTCATGATGCATTATGAGCACATAAGTTATAATGCATTTATAAGGCTTTATAAAACTCTTTATAAATGTTTATAATTATGCATGGCAACTTATAACAAGGTTTATAAAGTATTTTAAGTGGACATAATGTAGGCTATATTATACGCTAAATATATATGCTATAGCACAACTTTGTGAGTTTTAAGTCAAGTGACAGCACTATAATGTTATTAGCGATTGTATGCCATAAGTTATGAGGACTATGAGCAGTACAAAAGTATAGTACTTGTTTAACAGTGTGTCCGTGTGCGTGTCATACTGAAGCACAGAGTATAGGGTAACGCTTTAAAATACAGCCCGCAAAATACCCTGTAAGTAGGGAAACAAGATCTGTACATACAGGGTAAGTATGGGGTACAATATGTGACAGGGTAAGTACGGGGTACAAGATGTGAATTTACCCTATAAGTACAGGGTACCAAATCGGTAAGTAGCCTATAGGATACCTCATTTAGATGTACAGTACAACCACATCTGTACAGGGTAAGTACAGGGTACAAGATCATATGACTTACAGGATGTACAAGATGTGAATTTACATTTAGCCTAAACAACAGGGTACCAAATCTGTACTTACAGGGTAACAGGGTAGCCTACCACATCTGTACTGCAGGGTAGGGTAGGCTACCACATCTGTACACCACACATGTAGGGTACTTACAGGGTAATATACATGGTACAAGATGTGATTTGACCCACACGCCTATAGTTACTATGTAAGTACGGGGGAATTAACACTGCTTTAGAATACAGCCCGTGCCCTTGTACTTACACTATAGTTACAAATGTTAAGATTTATTTTGTATTCTAAAAACATCTTCATCTTAACATCTGTAACTACATGGTAACTAGAGGGGCATGGGCTGTATTCTAAAGCAGTGTCAACTCCCTCGTATTTACATACACATACCGTGTAAGTACAGGGGCGCGTGCTGTATGCAGTGTCAATTCCCTCGTAGTTACATAGTAACTACAGTGTAACTACAGGGGCGTGGGCTGTATTCTAAAGCAGTGTCAAATGCCTCGTAGTTAGGCTACATACTACAGTGTATAAGTTCAGGGGCATGGGCTGTATTCTAAAGCAGTGTTAATTCCCTCATAATTACATAACTACAGTGGAACTACAGGGGTCTGGTAAAGTCACATCTTGTACACTGTACTTACCCTGGCTGTAAGTACACATTTGGTATGCTGTACTTACAGGGTAAAGTCACATCTTGTACCCCGTATACTTACCCTGTAAGTACAGGTGTGGTACCATGTAGGCCTACATACCCTGTAAGTACAGACTTGTATTTACAGGGTAAATTCACATCTTGTACCCTGTATACAGGGTACAAGATGTGACTTACAGGGTAAGTATACTTACCCTGTAAGTCACATCTTGTTACAGGGTAAATTCACATCTTGTACCCCGTACTTACCCTGTAAGTACAGATATGTGTACAGATCTTGTTACCCTGTACTTACAGGGTAGTTTGCGGGCTGTATTCTAAAGCGTTACCGGGTAACTGTTGCAGTTTTTAAATTTTACACCGCACTGCTGGGGCTAGAGTGAGCACTCAAGGCTTGCTCCATAGCCTATGGGGGTTCCATTGCCGTTTCCGCATGTGACACGGTTTGTTTACAAAAATGCTGCTCGGCTGATCCCTCCTATAGTGCTTGTTTAACGGTGTGTCCATGTTGGTCTCATACTGACACACAACAAGGGTACAGCTGAAAAAAGTGGTGGTGCGAATACAGATTCTCAGGCGGAATTCAAGTATAAAAATATAAAACTTTAATTAGCTACCTATTAAAAATACAATCTAAAAGGGAGGTGGAACATTGATGGTATTAAAAGTCTTACAAGTCAGCAGCTGCTTCCTCTGCTTCTGTGTCAGGATGGGTTGTCCTGTGAATCTGGCGGTATCTATGCTTGCACAGTGCACTAGTGCTTGGCTTATGTGCAATCAGAGTTGAGTGACTAATTGAATGACAGGCTGACTGCTCCTCCTCCATAGCCTGCACGTGATGGCCCGTCACCGGTCAGAGTCCTTGATCTAAATAAAGATTTAACAACAGCGCTTGTTTAATGTGCACCTCATCCTATGTACAAGGGTAGCGTGCTTGTTTAACAGTGTGTCCATGGGCACCTCATACTGATGATGCACAAGGGTACAGCGCCAGTAATAAGGTGCATGACAAAGCGGCAGTATCTGACGCAATGGGAGTGAGAACGGACTGGACTGTGGCACCAGAGGTGGCGCTATATTCGGAATGCACATTGACAAAAGAGAACAAAAAACAAAAGGAACATAATAGGCATAATGCATTTTAGATAGATATAGCCTACATGAACATTATGCATAAGAATACAATTAAGTACCCTACAATAAAAAGGAATTCAATTATTTCAAATGCAATTAAGTTCAATATGTCATTGTAAACCCACAACTGAGTTTCACAGACATATTATAAGAATGTGATTTTCCGCTGATATGGCATATTGACTGGAATTACCGGTGTATCGAGGTATAGGCTATTTGATACTCATTAAAAAAAAATACATTTCTGATAGGGAAACCCCTCTTTAAACAGTTTTAAACAGCTTACGAGTATTTGAGACATTTTATGAAAATGTCATGTGCACGGAGGGGCTTTCCCAGGGGGGCTCCAACAGGCCCGGCGTTGGGGGGGGGGGGGGGGGGGGGGGGGGGGGGGGTGACCGGGACGGGCCCCCCCATTCCCCAAACTGGCCCCCCATTAAAAAAAAAAAAAAATTGCTAAAAACGTTTTTCCGTTTTTCTGTTTTAAAGTTTAAAACGGAATCTGGCTGTCATTAGGCATTGATTACCTGAATGCTATTGCTAACTGTTACTTTGAACATCCATTTGCAATGATTCTGGCTGGATATTAACTATTGTAAATTTGTCACAATGAGTGCAATTTGTGCACAATGTGTAAATACATTTAATATTAATTGTTTAGGCCTAATTATTTGTAAAGTCACAACACATTAGAGATGTGTGTAGTTCTTCATAGATTTAGCCTCTTCATTTTGCTCTCAAATGCACCAGGTTGACGAATTTTACTTTAAAATGTACAAAATCTTCTTCCGGGGGAGAATCCCCTCGGACCCCCCTAGCTTGGCCCCCCCAAGCTAGGGGCAGGCCCCCTCTGTAATTTGTGTCTGGAGCCGGGCCTGGGCTCCAAGCAGTTTCAGGGGAGGCTCAGTGAATGGAAGTGAAAAGATATTACATTAGTTATTAAAATATCTCTAGAATAGCCTAAATGTGTGTGATTTGGTTAAAGAGATAGTTCAGAGGGGGAATTTGACAGTTTTTCCCACTTTCCCAGAGTCAGAAACTCAAATAAATGCCTTCAGACAGACCTTTTTATGTATTTGGTGTAGTCTGAAGTATATATGTCAAACAGCAATATCAGGCTATTCCTTGGCACAATTGTTGAGTGTCTATGGGATCAAACAACATAATCACACGATGAGCCCAACGTTGCTATGTTACAATTTCGGCTCCAAAATTGTAAAATGGTAACATTCTGAGATTTTAGGGTTAGGGTTAGGGTAGGGGGAGGGGTTAGAAACGGAAAATCTCCGTAAACCACGCCCACCCCTGGAGAAACTTACGTTACCATTTTACAATTTCGGAGCCGAAATTGTAACATAGCAACGTTGGTCCACAAACGTTGCTATTTTAAAACAATTTTGGGCTCCCTTTTCCAAGCTTTGTCTTTGGGGAGGCCCACAGTCTCAGACTTTGAAAACCCCTGCTATAGGATATTTTGTTTCTCAGAAGATGCTCCGTTGTGTTTAGTCATATAAGAGGTCAACTATTTTCCTCCTTCCACGAACTGCAGTCATGGATTTTGTGCACTAATGTAACTTCAAGCACTTGCTGAGGCTTGTGTCAGGGAGGCTGGGCGTGCAGGCAAAGTTCGTAAGTGTAAAAGTAAAACAAAGATGTTTGACATGGGTCGAAAATTGTGAAAACTGTGATGTGCAGGCTCACGGGACGTGGTGTTAACATGTTCAAACAGTTTCTCAATAATGTGGAAAAACGGCTATAAATGTCCTTCAAAGCATAATTACAATACAAAATACATTTTTATGGAAAATGTAGGCTATAGCTATCTAACTGGAGGAATAAAACTGAAAGCACCTAAAGTAAGACGAATGCAGTCTGAATATTTGGTTTATGTTGTGCCTTCCTGGAATTAATTTACTTCAGTCATGGCAGCATGTGAGCATCACTGCCTTAAATCAGAGCCCTCAATCAGTGTCCCATATTGAGTGGCCTAATTTGGAATAACCTGTAGCCTATTATAATAATATAATAACCTGTTCATTTTGTAATCATTGACTTCATTGCCTGAATTGGAGAAGGTCAAGGAAGCAACTTGACCGCTGCAACACCGTGCATGCATTTTAGTTCCCACAGTTAGTACGAGACATTATAGCCTCTATACTGTGCTGAGTAGTTTAGGAGTCAGTTAAGACCATGCACGGATTACTAGTGGAAGATAGCCTATGACTGTGATATTTTACAATAGCAATTTATAGGGTGGAGACCCTGGAGACGATGCACCATGGCATGGGCATAACATGTTATGGGATTCATAAACAATATTTCTAATAAGCTGCTATTTATTTTGTTGATACAATGTTACCTACTATAGGTCCATATTCCATACTTTATATAAGGTTATGTAATCTGATAGCGATGAATGTTGGTTGGCAAAAACAGAGATGCAACCGCTTTGGTCCTAAAATGATTAGTGCAAATCATAAAATGCTCTAAGAATACATTAAACTTAACTTAACTTAAAAATAACTTAAAACTTAAAAATAGTAATGAACAAGTTAGCAAATAATTTCTGTATCACTTGGTTGATTGGGTGAATATTCATTATAGTCCGGGTGGGCCGAGCACTGCAGAATTAAAAGACAAAGCCTGAATGGAATTCGAAATAAAATACGAAAACGTATATCTCACACACACACACACACACACACACACACACACACACACACACACACACACACACACACACACACACACACACACACACACACACACACACACACACACACACACACACACACACACACACACACACACGCACACACACGCACACGCACGCACGCACGCACACGCACACACTAATTTACTGAACTGATTAACTGGAATTACTGGACGTTTTAAAGGGAAAGGAACATTTTGGCTGAATACCTACATGGCAGAGGCAATCAGACTGATTTCAATAATGTAGTCATAGAAACCGGCTTCTTAAGAGTTTGTTGTTTATTTTTCCTTTCAGAATCTTGATTGCTTCAAGGAAAGTCAGATTATTAATTTCCATTTGACTGAGAGCAACATGACAGGAGTTAAGTTTGTGTTTCAGCCCAACCCATATTCATATTTTAAAAAAGTGCTAGCTTTTAATTATGATCCTTAGCTTTATAGCTTGTGTCCATATTCAAAAAACAGATTTAGCACACTTTAATTAGCTTGTAAACCTGAAAAATTAAAGGAACCACCGCAACACTGAAAATTGCTTACTGATATTTATTTATTGTGAACAACGCGTTTCGCGTGCAGCTTCATCAGGTTCACAGCTTGTGCAGCTCATAGCTTGTAAACCTAGCAGATATACGCTTTGTTTTCCCTGATCAAAGGAAAAGGCCAATATGAGTGTACAAAGTGTTAAAGTGCTCAATTCATTTTCAGCCCTCCACCACTTGGACGGTCACCCATATCATATACCGGGGCTGGATTGGATTCCCTTTTTTCCTTTTACATCTTAAAAGGCAAACATCATGCAGTAGGAGTATAGGCTAAATTATAGAGAAATTATGCTGTATTTTAACACTGACACTAAACTTCATCCTGAGAATGCGACCTTGTCCTGATGGACTGCAGTGAATCAGGTTACAATGGTGTAGTCCAATGCAGCAATTTCAGATCGTTTGCATCACACAGACAAGGAAACCAGAGAGCGGGCCACAGTGGCCCGACTATAAATCGCCTAGCGGTGAGTCTGGCATGCGACCAAATGAACATGAAATGAAATGCAATCTCTTCTCTATAATCACATCACTGGAACTTGAACTCCAAAGTTTGGCTCTTCTCGTGGGTCCAAACCTCACACATTATCGTATCAAAATGCCAGTTAAATTTTCCACAATTTGTATAGTGTGGAATATGACTGTGTCGTCTGTCCATGTGGAGAGATAAATTATAGTTTCTAAACAATAAACATATTCTCATCTAGAATTAAGCAACAAGACAGAGAAGGCATGGTATAACCTATTGTTTTTGTTTGAGATAATTTTCCTCTCTTCACATTATTAATAATAATAATAATCATAATAATAATAATAATAATAATAATAATAATAATAATAATAATAATAATAATAATAATAACCGTAGCCTAATCTTATGCAACATCCTATCAACATAGTTATTGTTTGATAAACGACAATTAACAAAACATAAATCTCGTCCGACGATTGGTGCAACCCCTGGTCGAAGCAAACAACCGCAGTAAAAGGTGGATGAAAAAGGCTTTAATTCATTCAGATTAGCTGTTTTGTTTTTGAACTGATCGCTGGACATGAATGTTTCATTCAGCATAAATAAAATGATGCTAAAACGAAAATGTGTAAATGCATCTACCCCTAATATCCTGTTGTCTGTTTTATTGTAACACAGAATATGCCTTTTTCTGTGAATAAGCATGCTTATAGCCTAGAAACACAAAGGGAAAAACAATTGTGCAAATAATCATTCTTTGCACAATTGTATCTGGCAAAAGACTACATTCTTTAAGAATGTAGTCTTTAGATACTGCATTTGTTGAATTAATAATGCAGAATTCTCGATTCGTGATATCAGAAACAAGAAAAGCTCTTGCTTTTCTGCAGACGACTTGGAAGGGCCTCAGCTATTATGCAGCAAAGATGGGGAGAATTGCTGCAGTCGAAATTCCTTTTTGTAAGGGGACAATTTACAACTTGGCAATAGACCTTTTTATGTGCCTCCATCGCCTGTCATTGGATGCCACTGGTCATGTGTGAGAGGCAACCGTCTTCATGGCCCTTTCCTGATTTCCCAGGCGATTTTTCCTCTCCCCCACTGCATTCTGCCTCTATTGCGTTCAAACCAATACGCCCCGGTCTCCTTTCATAAAAAAGTGCCAGTCATTCGTTTAATAAGTCTGGTCAGCACAAGTTTTCGGCACTAGACTGCTCATTCTCCTGGATGGCCAGAGGATCGATTCCACTTTCGGCATATCTAACCTCAGAGATAGAGGAACATCGGCTCTTCACATGCTCTATCAGCATGCAGTACATAGGTGAAGCTAACACAATAAACATGGATTACCTACCGCCTATAGGTAAGCTTTCTCTGATAACGCATTTTCAACATTACGTTTGCTTGTGTTTGATCGATAGGTTCCTGTTTCATTCGTCATACTAAATGAGCAGCAGCTTAGTAACTTTCAGGCATATGCAATTGATTCGACGTGTTGCCGGATGTATTGAAAATGATAAATTGTTTATATGCTTAACATGCAAACTTATTTAAAATAGGCGAGAATATACTGAGTAGGCTATCTTTGCAAACTTGCTTTGATGGCAGTTGTAATGTAGTTGTAATTTCATGAGCTTGATTTTCAAATTGACATCAAGCTGTTATTCAATGTTGTACCTTGGAAAGGCATTTAACGTTTTATGTGGCCAGGCCTAGATAACAACGATGACATTCTTGTACCTCATGCTTTCATCTTTAGAAATAGGCTGTAGGCTATTTGTTCATCGATGTCAGAGAACTCTGAGCAGCAGTTTAACATGCAGATAGCTAATTGTGTGCACAATGTTTCTCTGTGATGTGTGATCTTTCGTATTGGACTTTCACTGTCAGTCTGATGCAGGATAGAGTTGCTTGATTACAAAATGTATTTCAAACGGTTCTGTATTCAAGAGCAGCTTGTCAGAGTAAGCAGTGAACAAACCTAACTTCACATGATCTTATTTTGGATTTCTTAACAAACATGAACATCTGCAGTGATTAACTCACTTTATTTTATCGCACATGCATAAATGCTGCAATACAACAAACAAAAAGAAATCTAACAGTTCAAAATCTGCTTCACAATTTTTTTAAATGCAAGCTTTGAAATGCAAGCTTGCCAATAGACTTCAGTTTTCATAGCTGTTTTCAGCTGCTTGGAGAAGGGGCCAACTGAACAAAGACAGTATTTCACTGTTGCCTGACAGGCAGCTGCGAAAGTATTTACAGCCTTACTGCAATGCGGCAAAATGGATCCTGGAAGACAGGCACAAGTGGAGCCTGAGAGAATGAGATCGGGTTGGTTATTCATGTCAACAATACCCATAGCTTACATATTATACATGTGTTTGGTTTGGTATATTTAATTAAATCCAGCAATGGCAGTATAGGCCCTGCACACTATTTAATAGATATTTCCCTGACTGATGTGCTTCCCATCGTCCTTGCTACAAATCTAAACAAGGATGTAGTATACCGTATTCAGATATTCTGTTGTAGTTGGATTATCGTATGTCAAGACATGAGACATTTGACTAATATATCTTCATATCAAACTGTAGATATAAAACCTAATAAGCTTTTAACCCACAAGACAAAATACGTTTTTCCTTTTCCTTTTCTTTTTCTTTTTCTTTCTTATGATTTATTTGATTAGGTTAGATGGAGAAATTGATTCATTCGTTGATTAATTGTAGGAGCAACAAGTTTATCTTGCTCCTAACTTAGTAATGAATAACATACACTGCAAAATATTTAACAAGTTAGTCTCATATTCAGTCTTAAAATCTTGCCCCCCCCTAAAAAAAGATCTTCAAAGGGGTGAGATAATTCTCTTCGTTTCCAACACATTCACACCTAATTCTAAAATGTTTCTTAAAACAAGAGAATGTCAAATGAGGCTCGTCACTCTTAGTATGAAGAAAATTACACAGAATAAGCAAAAACGAATCGAGTTGATTCGCATATAAAACGTGGTGATTATTCCAACCCACTGACACCTTTTTATCACGTTGTTTTGAGAAACATACGCTTTGATACTGATTATTAGGTTACATTTCTCAATAAAATTGATTCTTTTTGCAATGGGATGGGGAAGCTGTTAAAATGCCAGCAGAAGGCGCTATTGCCCAACAGTCAGTCCCTCGTGCTCTCATTCAGCAACCTCTGGCTAAACGGTGTGATTGGCTGAAACATGTGGTCATGTGATCTAGCTCATTTTTGGAAGTGGTTCTGGAGAATGATTGGGTTTGTGGCTCCGGATGTGACGTATGCATGCGAGCCACTATTTAAATGGGAGATAGGCTACTGTATGGCCCAATCCACTGTTTTGGGGCTGTTGTTGGGATGACAAAATGGGTTCAGCTATTCCTATGGGGCTTAATAGGTGCGTTTGGGTCTATGTGCATGGTGTCTTTGTGTCCACCAGGTAGTCAGTCAGAACCACACTCTGCCAGGCTAAAAGCATCCGTTTAAAACCAAGCCGTTGTTGCTATATTGTTATCCATTATGCGCTGTGTTTCACAATGTGAATATAGGTCATCCATCTAACGCCACTTCGGGTGAAACTGGTTGAATATGTTAACTTCAACCCCACGTGACATAGCTTGAGCCTGTGATTTGAACCTCCTTTTCACTGGGATGTCAATGAAAGGAAACCATAAGAGATACAAAAAGACCAACAATAATCATAGGCGAGTGACCATGAAGAACATTGACCATAGGCTACCGCATTTAGGCAAAAGATACAAACCATGAAACCACTGACAGAAAACAGTAGGTGTCCATCAATGGTTCTTCAAACACCAGTAGACTGATGATGGCCAAACACCCAGGAGGCCACAGGATAACCCCCCCCCCCCTCCGAGCATATTTGCCATGCATGTAAAAACGACAAGCCCCTTTAATCCTTAAATTTTTCATACTGTCAATGATAACCACCCAAATGTCAACATCATCCCCGTTTGGACATGGAGGGAGATGTTGAGCTAAAATATGCATGGCACTCTGGCATTTGCCGGGAAGACTGAATGGCATCACTGGCTGCATGGTCCAGGGGAGAAACATGTATATCTGAGCACAATATGTTGATGCACGCTCGATGTTTTGTTATTAGGCTGCAGAAGTCACAAGGCATCAGTGAAGAAGGAGAATATAGGCCTGTTTTCATTTTAAATAGAAGAAATGGAAATGGTTCAGTGTGTAAAAGAAAAGAAAGATAAACACTTACAAGGTGTGCTTTGTATGACAAGTCATACCGTCGTACCATTAATATGATGCTATAGAAACAGGAAAAGTATAGCTATAGGTCCATCCTACACTGTTTTAGTTAATCTTTGCAAATATGCCTAAATTATAAAATAATAATAACACAAATAAAATAAAAATCTGTGTAGATTAAGTTACAACCACCCATCAGCATCTACATTTCAGGTTAGGCGCCTTTTCCTCAGTGACATCAGTGTAATCATCGTTATTGAATAAGTGCAACTTTGAGGGTTATTTATGGACCTGTGCGGTGTTGTGAATGGCTGTGGGGGAGCACGTGATGCCATTAAAGTTTGTTTTATGGCCTGGGACTTGACAAGCCAAAATATAATTCTCATTGTGTATTAGTAAGAGCGTCCAGATGGGTTAGAATGGAGCTTGAATTGGCAGCCTACCAAGCTGACTTTTTCCCCAATATGGACGCATATTTGTTCGACGCTGTCCGATGGGTCGCGGTCTTGGTGGTAAGCTGTGTTTTATCCTTTGCTGGTGCGGTGGTATGGGCGTGTGATGTCACATGGTGCTATACAGGGCCAGTGCTGCTCAGAAAAGTTACGCTACTAATAGGCTATGGATGATGAGGGTGGGGGGTAAAACAAATGTGAATTCTTATTCTTATTCTTATTTTTATATATTCAACTGTCTTTGTTTCAACTTGGTTCCTACGACGATCTTGCAAGGTTAAAACTCTGCATTCTTTTTGGGTGACTGATAATAAGTTTGCACTACTCAATTTGTTGATTTGATTGACTGCTCCATGAATAGAAACGTAGCTATAGTGGCTTTATAAGAGGCAGCATTTGCTTGGGGCGACCTGTTGTCTCCAGATTCACCTTTTTGCAGTTTTCTGAAGTGCTTGGGTGTACTGGATTATGGCTACATGGAGGCATGCACATGTTTGTCCAATTACGAATCTGCATATTTCTGTTGTATGCTATCCGTTAATTCATATAAATCACAATTCATCCGTAAAAATATAGTTAGGTTATAATACAGTTTTAATCCATAACCATGTGAATTAAGCACAACCAAAAATAGAATATGGGATTAGGCTGGGCTGCCAACAAAATAGGTCACATTTGCTATTTTTTCCACATTTGCCTTACTCCTCTCCTTCCATTCACTAGGCCTAATGCATTTCCTCTGTGGGCCTATAAATAATTTATTGCGTCAGCAGAGCAGTCCTGTAATAAATGTGGCCTACAAATAGTGAATGAAGATCTTCATTCAGAGTAGAGAATGGACTAAGAATTTAATTTACATTATTGTCAGTCAAACTCTCCTTCACCTGACACAACCATGAGGGTATAGCCTATTAACATATTCTAGAGATGATGGTTTTGGTCTCAAATATTCAATCGGGACAAAACGGGACATTTTAGTAGAATGGTTCTGTTAAAGGACACTAGCTAAACGAGTTAGCCTTTCAATTAACACGAGCAGCGAGGAAACGCTGACTTTATCATTCTTTTGTTCTCCCAAGCCTGAATCTCGGCTTTGACCCGTCTGAACGAGTAGTGCAAGGTGAAAGACAGGTCAGGCTGTCTAACAAAAATTAAAATGTCATGTGCAGGAACCATTTTTTTTTCAACAAATATGCCTATTTCATCTTAACTGTGGCCAAAGCTAAATAACGAAAATTATGTTTTTGTTGAAATTGCCAATTAGACTTTAGATTGCAGATACTTTTGTACAAGGAAGATCAACAAAAAGCTTCATATGCAGAAATAAACCTGCAAATAAACCTGCTTTCAGTTTATGTGATATACATTCACATGTTGTTCATAGGCCTATACTGGAACTCACAATTCTACAATATGTATAGCCAAAACTGTTACACTGTCGCCAAAAGGCTACAGAACACAAGACTAACATCACTTAAACCTGTTAAATATCCACAGGCAAAGAAATTACTCTCCTATCCAAATAATTCCTCTTATTATATGAAGAGTGGCCTGTATAGGCCCAGTCGCCATGCACCTCAAACTTTTTCAGCATGCACTGAACTTGTTTAACAATGTGCTATCAACCCATGTCTCATAGCTTCACAATTCAAAATTTTATTAAATCAAACCTGAGATTATTCTGTTCTAATGACTGAAAGCTGTAGTTGTGTGCACTGACGAAACGTCATGTAGGTTCCATAAGACTTTAAAACTGACACTTGAGCGTCTGTCCTATTGACATATACAGCTTTGTTAGAAATATAGGTAAATAAAAAAAAACTGATGGATTTAGGCCTGTTTCCCTTCATATAGGCTTTGTCACCACATATTGTATTCGACTTTTGCTCGTATGCCCTTGATATAAGAAGAAAATTACATGGAACTTTTGCTGCGCCCAACATTTGTAATAAAACAAATCAAGTTGGCTATTCACAATATTTAATGCGCTCTAAAGACTGTTTCAGAAGGATTTGCAATGGCCGCCGTGGTGGTCAGTTAATGGATCACGAAGAATTGGTAAACTTTTGCACTCTTTGAGCTGTCAACAGGACAGAAAATAATTGAACTTTTTGATATGTTTGTAAATGATTTTGTTTGACCCCCATGGCCTTTAGCCTCATCTTTTGGGCATGTGGTGATAGTCTATCTCAGCACCCGGCTGCTAAACTAGCATCTACCGGGATCTGTTGCTGGTTATGTTGCTCCTCCAATTTGGCATTTAGGGCCTATTTTGACTGACAACTTGCAAAAATGGTTGATAGTAAAAAAAAAAAAAAGATTATTATTCTTGTTGTGAACTTGAACTTATTGATGGAAGTGGAATAGCCTGCAGAAACTTGAGGTGACCTAAGTTAGCCTATACCTGACTGATATTTTATGGCTAGGCTTATGCTTGTCATTTACTGCTGTGATCATCCTGTGCAGAGGTCGCCTGTGTTTTTAGAAGCTGCATTTAAGGACTGATCAGTTCAAAGATGATGATATATTCAGCTTGTAACAGAGAGATAAGGACGAATTATGACGCAATGAAATGAACACTTCCTGCTTCAGTGGGAACAGAATAGGCTAATAACAAATATTATATATTTTTTTATTTACCCCAGCTGGGTGCCAGATGCATTATGCCTCTTCTTTTATATACATCATTTATTTTTTCTTTGCCTTGATTTGCTAAGCACTTTGTAAACTTGATTTTAGAAAAGTGATAAAGTGATTATTTGGGACTAAAAGCGGGGAGTCTTGCATCCCGTCGTCTATATATACCCTGTAGAACCGAATTTGTGTGATAAAATCACAGTCACAGATTCGATTCTAGGGGAGTATATGGTCGATGAAAAAACTTCAATATATTGACCTTTTGCCGTCTTAGCATTGCTTGCTTGATGTAGCCTAGCTGTCAAGTACAGTGACATTTAAAGTGTTTATCAGCTTTCATATTGAATGAATGTGAGATTGAATGAACGAACGAGGGAGTGAATCTGAGAGAACACCATGCACCAAACGTCCCATTAACAGGGCCATGAGATGATAGGCCTACATATTGAAAACTAACACCAAATGTGTTAACTAGAGGAAACTAGAGGAAATCGGATGGAAAATGTTTATCGGTTTGAAACTGAACGCCATCATTGGCAAGTAGCCTATAGGCTACATTTTCGAGGGGATCAAATATCCAAACGTATTTACCAAAAACAAACAAATAAAACAACAGCATATCGCCGTTGTGCACCCAGCATTTCCACTCGTGAGTCATTTCTGTCTCTACATTATTGATTCCCAGACCGACTGCTGGCCAATCAGCTTCTTGGATACTTTTGAAAGGGATCGAGCAGATGAAGTGATGAGATTCGTGTAACTTTTGGATGACCCCTTCTTGACAAAGACAGTCTCCATCAATTGTCCCCCGTCATTATTCCCTTCTTTTATGCCATGGGGCTTTTTGTAGCCTATCTTTTGTTTGTTTCTCTGTCGAACTCAATGCCATTAAGTTGGACTAGTGCTTTAGAAACTTGAACATTGTTGCATAAAACAATCAAAATATGTATCAATGCCCTGGTTTATTTTCAAAGTAAGACATTAAATAAAGTAAGACATTCAAGTAGGCTAAGTGATGTTTTCTTTCTTTCTCTCTCAACGTGTACATGGCTTCTTTTGAAAATCTTCACTCAAATGCTTTGCTGGAACTATATCTATATTGTTTTTTCAATGTGGGTTTAATTTAGGCTTATCTGAAGTTATGAAATTGCTTATAGGTGTATGTTTACCCGTTTATGGACCAGCATCACCTCTATTGGCCAATCTGGTCACATGGTTCGCTAACTTTATTCAGTTGACACCAAGTAGGAGGGCTTTATGGAGGGAGGAAAAAAAGACAACTCCAGAAAAATTAGTATTTTCTACCTTCAGAAATTAATGGCCATGAGTTCGTATATGGTGAACTCTAAGTATGTGGATCCAAAATTTCCTCCCTGCGAGGAATATTCACAGAATAACTATATACCTGATCAGGGCTCGGACTACTTCAGTCCATCGCAGGACACAGACTTTCAGCATCCAGGGATCTACCCACGGTCAAACTACACGGAGCAGCCCTTCAGCTGCAACACGGTGCAGGACTCCCCAGTGCAGCCACGGGGTCATGTGCAGGAGAAACCCAGCCAAACCGAACCTTTTACCGCACAGACTGAGCAGGCCCCCCCGGTCCAAATGGCCGGACCCCGGACTTGTGGACCGGAGCAAAACACAAAGAGCCAACATGGGATACAAGCCAAGCAGCCTGCAGTAGTTTACCCCTGGATGAAGAAAGTCCACGTACTTAATGGTAAGATGTCCTCTTCTCTTATGGGACCAGCTTGTTTGAGTCTATAGCCCCAAATCAGTTACACCAGTGTAATATTTATGAGAGTCTTTGAAAGGCCTCGCCAATTACACAAGTCATAAATTTTTATTGCTGCAGGAAATAGGCCGCTAGGTGAGCGTCTCAAAGCTTTTGAAAACACCTCTTGACCGACTGCAATGCTGCTTGGTTGCAGTAAAATCTGCTTAAATTCATAGACAATGCGTGGACGCTCATTCACATGTATTCCCTGATCTAGTTTTCGTGTGGATTGTCTTAAAGTTTGGGCGCCTCGTGTAGAGAGCTGCTTGTGCTGCTCTGTTGATTTTCCTTCTATATTGGTCACATTTGGTCACTTTTTGTTGTCGTTTTGTTTCTCACAGTGAACCCGGATTACACGGGACCTGAACCGAAACGGTCCAGAACAGCGTACACCCGGCAGCAGGTTTTGGAGCTTGAGAAGGAGTTTCATTTTAACAGGTATCTGACCAGGCGGCGACGGATTGAGATAGCCCACACACTCTGTCTGTCCGAGAGGCAGATCAAAATCTGGTTTCAGAACAGACGGATGAAATGGAAGAAAGATCACAAACTGCCCAACACCAAGGGAAGGACGGCACCAGCCTCCAGCCATCTGCAGAGCATTCAGAAGGACAACCAGACTGATATCACAACTTTATAGGAGGGGAGTCTCACCTCGACTAATTAACTGTACATATACAAAGACAAAGGTTGCATTTGAATTTTGCATGGACTGATGTTGTTTTTACCCATTTCTATTTAACAAAGAAAAAAGATGATCCAAGAAGTGTTGACTCACGACTGAGTCACAAAATCAATCAGTCTCGATAACTGAGAGGTGTACACGTTAAGCTCCTCGTTGTTTAATTCCTCAAAGAGACACATCACATCGAAAAATATATTTTGTTATTTTTCTTTTTTTATGGACAATACCCACTGAAGACATGTTCTCACCGACCTCCACTGATTTAATGGATGTATTAATGAAACTCTGTTCTTCTCACGTGGATTCACGCTGGTTTATGTCTTTATTCAAAGCGGGTTAAGCCCTTCGTCCAAATTACAAATGGTTGATTTTTTTCATGCTGAAATTACACATTACATGCACAAAATATACTTGAAAGAAACATCATTTCCATAGGCTAGCACGCCTAACACAACTCAGTAACCTACTTTCGTAAGTTGCGAATACCCCGTTGCAATATTCGTTTATTTGTGACTTGTATGTTTTAACTTATTTTGTACAATAAAGCTTTGAAATTTGCTTAGCCTAAATATCATTCCCAAAAAGCAAGACATTCCTGTGCGTATAGTATTCTGAGTGCCCTTATTCGGTTATAAATCTCTCTTGACATCTTTGTAAACAGTGTATTTTCAGAGGCTCTCTCAGGCCATTTGAAACCCTTATATGAAAGACCATTTGTCTCTGCATGGCATCAAATTATTGGTTAGATGTTTTTCAAAGGAAATAATCTAACTCAGAATATTTAGGAGTAATTGTTTTTTTTTACCTTGATATGAATTGTTTCTCATTATTTATTTGATCGAAAAATTTGTACATTTTCGTATAGCACACGAGTTTAAAACAATTCGATTAACTTTATTAATCTAAAATAAGTTTGAACTTTTGTGCATTTATTAGCATGGCTTTATGCAAGGTTTTAGTCAGTGTTCTTAGTTCAAATGTCGGAATCTTAGGCATTCATTTACACCAAACTAACCAGGGGGCTTTCACGCCATGTTTCCAGACAGATCCTGTATTTCTTGTGTTATTCCTTTATTGTCCCTGGACAAAAACAACGAAACAAAAAAGCCAAGAAGCTCTTCAAATACGAATGTCTTCTCTGTGAAATCTTCACGATGAGAGGGTTGAAAAGGTATTTCAACTGAAGGTCGACAAAGCAGCAGTGCCAGGTTCATCCAGGGGACACATTTCAGCCGCAAGGACTGACCCTACACCCCCTGACCCGCCGGACCTACAGCATTTTCTCTCCCAGGCGCTATTCGCGTTGCTTTGGAGGATTTTCCACACTTTAAAAAGCAAAGCATTGAGGAAAAGAGTCAATGCGTAAATGACATATTTTTACACGTGTTAGAGCAGTATTTATTATATTAAGAGCAGCCCCCAAGATGTCTGATTTGTGCATTTGTCTCAATGTCAATATGCAATCTCAATTTGGTTTTATTTTTGTACATGCTTTTTACCTTGTATTGTGCATCCAGATGTGAGAAGTATATGAACAAAACAAAATAAAGATTTCTACCGATTATGCATTTAAATGGCTGCAAAAGACACTTTGTCGCGACATGCTTTTCTCTGATACTCGAGGAACATTTGGATTAACTGGAATTTAATATTCACATCCACTGGTGCTCTAATATTTTCTCTGGCTTTTGTTTTATCTTAATCTAAAAAAAATCGCTAAATCAGTAGTGTTTTACTCATGAGGAGGATGAGTTGGTGGCAGAAGAGTTTTGTTGTTGTTATTATAGTGCCAATAGCCTATGGAGCCATATGGATCTAACACCTTTAAACAAACGAGTATTGCACCAAATGTTCCATGCAGGGAAATTCACCCTTTTCTCACGCCAGGTTGTGAATTTGAGGGAAGAAATTTGCTATTATAGTCTAGGATGAGTGCAACTAAAAAAATATATAATAAAAGAGTGATAAAGACGAGAGGCTTGACTCTGGCCTATCTTAATTTCCACTGAGAACTCAGCTCTCGGACATGAGTGCGTGCGGTTTGCCCCAAAACACGCATCCTTGGAGAAAAATAGTTCCAAAGTGGCCAGTAGTAATATTATATATAGCCTATATATTTTCCATCTTTTTATTTGTGAGAAAACCACGTTTTGGTTCCTATAGAAAGTTTGAACATTCACCCTTTATTATGAAATAGAGCCACAAATGGACTTTATAACATATAAACTCACAAAGTCAGATTAAATTGCTTCATATATAAAACTTTTCATAAGTGGTTTCCTGCGCTCCAACAACCGAGCAGCGCCACAAACTCATCAATGGCTGATTTAGCATGTAGGCACATAAATAATACGGCAGTCGGACATGTATCACTTTGGCTTAGTGTTAAACCTCTTTGTGCCTCACTGAAATTAGTTATTTCTGAATGACCCACTGTAGCACTGCATGGCTTCGACTTTCATGACAAAATCACTTCTGATACAAATATGCTAATACTTGGAATAACAGACATGGACTTCAATCTTCAATCAGTTGCTCAGCACTTTCCATCTCCATGGACACTGCAAGTTCCACACACAGGCCTAGGCTTGCACAAGCGTTTGTGTTGGTGTGTTATGTGTCACAAGGAAAGCGTGAAAATACAAGACTGTGCCATATGGATTCAGAGTGAGAAACCTATAGACAAAGTGATGCTATACCAATCCCCCTTTCTGCCATAAATGCACATTCGATTTCCACATGCTGAAGAGAGGTTGGGCGGGGGGAGATGGGAGGAGGTGGGGGTTGGGGTGGGGGGGGGGGGGGGGGGGCACAAAACTAAGCTATTATATACATCTTCCCTTTTGCATAATAGTGATTCTTGTCCCTTATATCATATTCAAAGAGTCAGTCCATATCATGCCTGCAGTCCCCCCCCCCACCACCACATGAAAACTTGAATTGAAAAATATATTTTACAACACAGGGTGCCCAATGCAATCAGGTCAGAGCAGCCCTAAAACGTGCGGTGTGTAGCCACGTTGACCTACATGTCTGAACAGCAATAAATGAGAGCCAAAGGCAGTGCCATTTTCAATGACACTGCACCCGATGTAGGAATACAACGTAGTGGCTCCTCAATACGGCCATATTTGATTTCCAGCTGTTTTCGCAGAAGCCTCTCCGAGCCAGACAACCCCCCTAAGATATATTAAAGTGCGCTGTCTGCATTCAGAGATATAATCCAGAGACTATACCACTACCGCTCTCTATTCTCGACCACGTGATTGTCTAAATAATTAATGCAGTACGTCCCCCTAGAAACACGGCGTCGTCATTAATCGCAAGGACTCTATCAGACTTGAAAACTGAAGAGATCCCCCAAGAAAATAATATCCGATACCCGGCGCAACGTAGCCCTGCACTTTAGGAGCACATCCGAACCGATGGATGCTTTGGTAGGTAAATATTTCAGCATTTTCCTTTTTGATCGAGCTGGTAAATGACGATATCAAGTGTCGTGATATTTGATGAATTGCACCGTTTGATGTGCGCTCTAAACAGACTTGTGGCTATATGCTGTATGGGACTATAGTTGTTGTGTGGAGTTCTCTCATGACATTCTTCGGTAATGCAGTATTTGGGGGGGGGGGGGGGTTTGCAGCCTAAATATAGCCCTTGAAATGATATAAATCGTAAAAAACTAACAGTCACTTTTACTAGGGGCAAGGCAGTGACATGTATTTATGGATGCTCGTATTGAATAAATCCAGCCTGTCGGACACATACTGTATAGCTCGGTCTAGCCGCTTGCACATTATAGGGCCCACTGATTCCTTATTTAATAGCGATTGAATTCTTTCTAAGAATACTAAAATGTTTTAATGAGACCAAAAGGAAATTTTGAATAATTAAATGTTTCTAAAATGACACACAACATTAAAATAATTAATAGCAGTGTGTCTATTAAAAACATAGGCTACTAGTCGAGTCTTTGCATGGGGCAATAGGCTATAAGATAAATAACAGGTTGTTTATCTTGCCTTTTCTCTCTCTCTCAGCGTCCAGTCGATTTCTAATGTTGTTTTTTTATTGTTAGTAGGGGGTGATGTTGAGTTTTATTTCGAAGAGTCGTGGAAGTTTTGGGGCAGGCTGACAGATCTGCCTCCTTGTAAATCATTCTCCGTAATTCCTGAAAGGGTGTGAGGCTGTTGGGGGGCCGGCCGAAAACTGTAAATCTTTCACTTTTATTACCCTCTGAACATATGCTGCGACGCTACCAGTCCTGCTGCATCCCTCCTCACAGCGGAGATAAGCCTCTTCTGCTCTGGACAGCTAGCGATCTTCATGCCTCCAAATCGTCCTCTTCCAATCCATTCTGAGATTTCAAATTTCATTCTTAAGCCTTGCCACGTGACGTCTTACATTTATATATTTGACACAATAGGGCAAAGCACAGCTCTCACTCTCTGTGCTTCTTTGTGTTTCTGTGGAAAGTAGCCTACCGTAGGTTCAACAATGTGTGAAGGCAGACACAGCAAACAAAAGAGGCTTAGCTGGTTTATTTGAATACAATTCCAGTCTCAGTAGGAAAATACCCCCAAACGTCCATTGTTTCATAAATCATCCTAAAATGTAGATCTTAGACCTCTGCAGTGATTGGCGAGTAGCCTAAGTAGTATCATTCGGCATTATAATAAGCATACTAAAACATATAGGCTATAATATTCCTGTGGTGCATTATAGGCCCTGTTACACTTTCTGTTTGTAGGACCTCAAAATCTCTCCAAAAATAAATAGCTACATCAAGATATAAAAGATGGACAGAGCAATACAATAATATCTACGACGCAAATAAACTGTAGTGAGTGTTGCCCTGATGGAGTAGGCTATATGAATCTGTAATGCTTTATTAATGGCTAAACAATGTGATATTGGCCTGTGTTTAAATGTTAAAGTGTAGTTGCAATGCTCGCAATATGGGAGAGATGAGAAGAAATCATAGGCAGTGGAACATTTCCACACAGTTCAGATGAGGAAATAAACGCCACCCTTTATCAAAATGGATTGGTGAGGTAAGGCTGGTTGAAGAAGCAGCCTGAAAGAGAAGAATCACGTGAACAAATATGCCTGTATCTTAAGGCAGCGCCTTTATTTGTCATCATAAAGCTTCCGAATCACCAAAAATCCTAATGTTAGCTTCAAATCTGTAGGCCTATCCGTTTCTGAATTCCTGTATATTTCAATGGGTGATTGATTGCCAGGGATTTTTTTCCTTTTTTTCCTTCTTGGAATAAGGATACCTTGTTCGCTTTTTATTGGTAGTTGAATGCGAGTCCTTCCACTCTTTCGGGAATACTGTCTGCATTGGTATATGGAAATGTCTGAAAAACAGCAAGATCAGGTTTAGGACAGCATTGTCTACAGACAAAGGGTGAAGGATTTATTCTAGAGACTGCGTGGAAAGGAATTGAGACTGAGGGGGAACCACATATGATGAATTGATTCACAGGTAAGCAAATGCATGGCAAAATGCAACCTTTAACCATGGCTTCATATAATGCAAGGGAATAAATATGATTTATTCCGTTCAAGAAGGCGATGCTTATTAACGTCGCTCTCGCCAGTAACCGTGCGGACATGGACACCACAGCTGTAGCCTATACCTTTCCAAAGCAGGTTCATAATTTTGAGTAACCACTTTCAAATATTATCGACAGATTCAGTCTCTGCCATGGCTTTTAAGTTGATTTTGCATTTCGATGAAAACTGACTCAAAGGAAGAAGTAGGAGAGGAACTTTTCATTTTGTCTCTTGGATCGTAAATCACATTAATTTGTTGTCTTATCGTCACAGTGGCGTTAGCCATGATTTATGTGGTTTCAACTATATGGCTTTGTTAACCTGCAACGTTATATTATACATGCAGCCTATTCATGTTGGATATTTGGGAGGATTGACCGTGCTGGAGAATTAAATATGATGAAGGCATATTTGAAACACTATTTGAATTCTACACATTTTATATTATTTTTATTCTTATTTTGTTAATTCTATCATATCCAGATTTTGCCTCTGAGTGTTGGCTATAGGAATTTACATTGGGCCTAACTCTCAAATACAATAATATTTAAGTTTTAAGATTATTCCAGTTTTTCTTCATATTCTAACAATGTTTAAGTTGTCTATGGTGGAATAAGCCTTGATTTAAACAAATATTGAGGAGACTAAACATTTAACTGTGCGCCTTTTACATTTTTGAAGAATGCTTACAATATACTGAATTGCTATATGAATCAATCTACTAAAACGAGCAACATGGCATTATGGCAAAAACATTATTAGAAAATCTTGGCCATTTTCTGAATGGCTTCTATTTTTGGCAGAGGAAAAAAATATTATAGGCCAACATTTTACTGCCGTGCGTAGATATATTGCTATTATTTCTTGAATGTGACAAACATTTTCTAGCAATAACGTCTGCCAAATTATTAAATGTTTATTTATTTATTTATTTAAAGATTAAAGGTTTCGCAGGGATAAGCAGGACAAACGATGAAGTGGGATAATAACACTTATCCACTATAGAGTCAGGCCCATTGTATGAACCAAACTTACCGTAACAATGCGTAGGCGAAAAACATTGTGGTTTGAAAAGAGGACCATGTCTGCTACTAGTAACCATCTAGTAACACTGTGTGCTCACAAGCACTTAAGACTCCTAATGCGAGCAGTTTTAGCAGATCCAAAATAGTCCACATCGAAGGCACTTAAACTTAAATCTCCATGTGTCCAGAATATTTATATTGGGAGGCACTATCCCCAAATTAAAACGAGAAAATGACGCAGTTAAAGGCAATTTACCAAACATTTCTGAGATTTAATTTCGATTTTATAGTGTCTGATCGATCCCGCCGCTGGTCGAGCATCTTCTCTGCTTCAGGCTGAGAGCAGCGCTGAGAAGCTGCTTGGGCTTTCCTTGAGGCTGGCTACTTGAACCCAAACTGCTCGTTGTTCATTAAACTTTGACTTAATGCTAAATGACCCAAAGGTCACCTAAAAAGCTTATGACTGCTAAATATTTTCACTAGCTCTTTGTGTAAAAGTGCACACGTAGGACTTTTCACTCTAAAGCATTGCAAGCAGCGTCTTAAAAAAGACAGAGATATGTAGCTTATATCTCATGTCTTATAAAGTTAAATGTCCCAATTTTTCTGAATGGGCCTAAATAAGAATAAGAAAAATAAACAGCAGATAAATCATTTCAATTGCAGTGTGTTTTTGTCCTGCAAGAGGAACTTTTTTTAATCAATAAATTAATGTTGAATAATATTATAATATTGCCTATAAGCTTCTTTTGTTTCTAAACTTAGGCATACAATACTACTTCTTGGTTCAAACTGTACAATAAAAATGTTAATTTAATTTAATATTATTTTTTTTTTTTTACGTTTTGTTTTGGGGGAGAAATGTGGCTTGTG